>NW_020525524.1:0-119344 GCF_003368295.1 Carassius auratus | reverse complement strand
CCAAGAGTAATCGACCAAGAGAAGACATTACCGTCTCTCGCGGCTGGAAACGATAATGTTTTCTCTTGGTTCTTGGCTCTAAATAAATGCGATTTATAGTCCAGTGCGACTTATATGTTTTTTTTTCCTCATCATGACGTATTTTTGGACTGATGCGACTTATACGAAAAATACGGTAACTACAAAAGTGATATTGATAACAGTTCAATAAACTTAAATTTAATTAAGAGACACCATATTGCCCGTTTGTGCACTATTTTGACTGCTGTTTTGTGTCCCTGAGCAACATGATGGTGGTCCGTTCCTGAATGAATCAATAATTTAAATGATTCAGTTCAATCGGCATGACTCACTTATTAACAGAGACTTGCTGCCACCTACTGGCGGTTTTGATTTCACATATAAAGTACCTTTTTATTTAAAATTCAAATATCAGTATTTAACGCTTTGATTAATATCAAAACATTATTTATGTATTTGTAAAAATAGGCCTTCGGTAAATAAAAATAAGCAGATTTCAGTATGTAAAAGCTGGTAGAAAATATTGCTTCAGAATAAATTGTTTGCACCACCAAAAATCTTAGTGATGCTGTGCTTTTGTGGGGATATTTTGTATGGAATATTATCCTCTGTCATGAAAAGTTCACTGTATATCTTGAATATAATTTATTACAGTGATTTATATTTTGTTTTGTTTTTACGTTAAACTCATTAAATATTACATGTGTGTGTGTAATGTGTATTTCCATTACAGGTTTAGATCTTAAATTTAATATGAGGTGGTATAGAAACCCTGTTACACAAAAACGGATTATATGAAGCATTTTCTTATTCCCACAGGAGAATGGCCATGCTAAAACCAATGGGAATGCCTCTCCAAGTGCAGAAGCAGCCACGGAGGATGTGCAGGCCAATGGAAAGCACTCTGCTGATGAGGAGGTGAAAGCAGAGGAAGCAAAGGCCGAGGAAGGAGGTGCAGAGAATGCTGCTCCTGAGGGCCAAGTGGAAAGTTCCACCGTCGGCAATGGTGAAGACACAGCCAAAACAGAAGAAAACGGTTCTGCTTCGGCAGAGCGGTGAGCCCGTCAAAACCAAAAAGCGCTTCTCCTTTAAAGAAACCATTCAAACTTAGCGGCTTCTCTTTAAGAAGAGCGCTAAAAAGGATGCTGAAGGTGGAGAGGCGGCAGCAGCAGCAGCTGTGGAGAATGGTGAACCGAAGAAGGATGCTGAACCAGAATCTGAGGAGGCCAAGCCTGAGGCCTCCAGCGACGAGAACAAGACGGAGGCTCCAGCTGAGGCAACCGAAAGCTGAGGAGCCAGCTGGAAAACAAAGAAGAAAAACCATCCAGTGAGGTAGCCGAAGAGAAGCCAGCTGAGGAGAAGCAAGCCGAGGCTGCTCCTCAGGAACCCAGCAGCCGCAGAGAGCTCAGATGCCCCAGCCACTGCCACAGAGTAAGATGGAGGGTAAAAATCCCATTTTAAGTGACGTCAGAGGAGCACAAACATGGAAAATTTGTACAAAAAACCAATGACATTTCAAGCCGTCAGTTTTCTCCCATACTTTTATCCATTCCTGTTTCATCCACTACATTGTATATGGCATTTTGAAGGAAGGAAGTTGGATGGAATGATTTGAAGTGAAAGGCACATTTCCCCCTTTTTTTGTAGCAGTTGTGTGGCTGTGTGTGGATGAGTGAGATTAATAGAGCATTGCTTGTTTCAATTGTTGTTGTTGTTGCTGTTTTTGTTCATTTTCTTTTGTAGGTGAACTATGTTAGTGTCATAAGGACATTGAGTTGAAATGTTAGTTGAAGGTACTGGTGCCATACAATTTGGTAAATCAAGTGTGTGGAAAAAGGAGCTATCAGAAAAAACGTAATTCAGATGTTTACTGGTCAGTTCTCATTTGATTTTACAGACATCATTACATGAATCACCAAAAACAGGTGCTCAAAACCTCAGCAGATGCATTGTGCAATACTGCAGCATTACGTATTTGTATTGGCTTTTGTCTTGCTGGATTTTACAGTGTTGATCATATTTTCTTTCTTAATATCTATGGTATCAAGTTTGAAGTATGAAGTTTTTTTTTTCCCTCTCTTTCTATAATCCTGTTTCAATGAGAATGATTTTTTTGAAATGTTTAACATCAAAGCATTGGACCTGTCTTGTGTAATGCAGTCCAAGTGGTTTTTATTCCAGCAGAGTTCCACAAATGTTTGAAAAATTACCAGTGCAATCGTCAGGTAGATTTTTTTTTCTCTCCCCATTTCCTGTAAATACGTCAGCACCACTCTACTTGATTTTTAAATGGAATGTAATTGCGTGTAAATTGTTCACAATGCTTCTTTACCCCTTAATTTTAGGGGCACTCAAAACAAAAATAAAGGATTTCGACAGACAGTATATGTTTTGAGTATTGATTTTGAAACATTGTCTTTATAGTGTGTGTGATTTTGAGAATTTTACAATAGAATAATGTGAAACATTTTATGTTGGTTGAGGTCTATTCTTCCATCACCATCAAACCCATTGTGGCAACATATATTGAACAAGAGCACCATGATAAACATTTAATTATGTGATTATATTTTGGTTTGTAGGCGCTTGTTCTGAAATCACAAATTTTTTATTATGTTTGTGTCTTTATCCTCAGCACTGGTAATTGCCATTCTTCTAAATTCCAAGAAAAGGCATATAAGTATAAAATGAATTTTTCTAAGTATAAAATGAATGTTAACAGCCACTACTCTGATGTTTTTAGCCTACCACAGGAGCTAAAGATAATTTAGAACCATGCATTTTCTGCACTCCAAGATGAACTCTGCCACTAATCTAACAACCTCAAGATGGGTGTGTTTTCACCCAAAATTCCTGTTCCTAGTTTAAATGCTGGATATTCATCTTGTATATGGCAATGTTAAACTTGTGGCTCCCACCTCTGCTCTCACAGATGCTAACAACTTCACCCTCCAGGTGCTCTTTTCTTAAAATCAACCACTTCCCTCAAACCCTCCAAATGCAGTGCCTGCCTGTGGCTTGAGGCTCCCAGCTTCTGATTGCCTCCACCCAGTGTCTCCTGTTTTACTTGGTTCTCCACCTAACCCACATCATTTGGTTGACAGTGAATTTAACAGTCATCAAAGCATACTCTACTTCCTTCTGTTTTTAAAGGCACTACTCTTGAAACTACAGAATGTTGTATTATCATTATAATTTTTCTGCAACTGACAACACAAAATAGAAATATATCTATTTCAAACATGTACTGTTGTAATTCTGCTGCATTGTATACTAGCTTGTAGTGAAACTTGTTTAACAAAAAAAAAGGAAATTATTCAGCATTGTATAACAAAACACAGAAAGGAACTCTTTAGGAAATATTTTATTTTAGGCATTATGATTTACAGAGAAAAATGTATCATATGGGATAACATTTATAGATGTTTATTTGTTTGCTTGTGGGTTTGTTTTTCATTTTCACCATATCACAATATTCAAGTCAAATATAAGGATGTCAGGAAGATCATTTCCGTTTAATCAGCAAGGATATAAGGACAACAATAACAGTAAAAATAAGAATTTGATTTAGCCACTGGCATCAGCAACAAAAAACAAAAATACAAAACAAAAAAACAAGGAAAAGACATGAAATTATCAGGACACAACCTCACATGCTCAATCCACACACAAAAAATTTATTGTAAAGGTTTTAACTGTATTTCTTTCCCTGATTACATGTTACACTTCCTTCTTTTTGGCACCACTTCTTGGAGTTTTCACGTTGAGATGCTTGAATTTCTCAGAACAATAGCACAGTCTGTTGTGCATTAAGGTTTGCACAACAGGATATTTTGTTTGAGAAGTAGTGAAGTTACATAAGTGATGTGGTTGAATCACCTTATCACGTAGAGGCAATCAGGAACCCAGAGAAAGAGCAATGGACATTATCAGCGGCAAAAACACCATTAGCCTCATCATCAGGGATCTGGATATAAACAGTGTCCTGCTCATTGAGCTGAAGGACTGAACTACCAGACATCTGGTCCACAAATCCCTTGTTGTACTCATCATAGGTGAACATGATTGGATCACCATTTTTATAAAGTGCAACTAAAGCATTAGCACCATTCACATGCATGCTATAGGTGAAGTAATAAATTCCTGGAATCTGGCAGGTGAACAGACCTGTCTCGGGATCATAATGCTGCTCTGCATTGTACACAATCTGATCAAACTTAATTGGGGTACCAGTCGGGGGATAAGGTGTCACAGTTGCAACAGTGAATGCAGACACAGGACTTTTGACAAGAAGTGGGAATGTAGTTTCACTATGGGCCTTCTCAAACATGACCTCACCAGGAGGACCAGGAGGGCCAGGAGGTCCAACAGGACCTGGAAGTCCAGCAGGTCCATCAGATCCAGGAAGTCCAGGTGGACCCTGAGGCCCAGGAATTCCCTTGGCAGACAAACCAGCAGGGCCAGGTGATCCAGGAAGACCTGGGTGACCTTTTTGGCCACTTGGGCCTGAAGGACCTGCTGGACCAACAGGGCCTCTTGCTCCAGGAGCTCCTTCCTCTCCTTTTTCACCTGCTGCTCCAGGATATCCTGGAAGACCTTTTGATCCAGCAGGTCCAGGTGTTCCTGGGGTACCAGGAGCGCCTGTTTGGCCAGCATCTCCTTTGTTACCAGGAGCACCTGTAGCTCCCCTTGGACCAGGTTGGCCTGTTGCCCCTGTATAACCCTGCTTGCCTTCAATGCCTTGGGGTCCCTGCTCTCCCTTGTGCCCCTTCAGCCCTTGAGGTCCCATTGGACCTTGACCACCCTTATCACCTGTTGCTCCCCTTTCACCTGGGAAACCTCTTGCCCCTTGAGGACCAGCTGGACCCATGGGACCAGTAGCACCTGTGTATCCAGTTTGCCCTTTAGCACCTGGCTCACCTTTCTGACCTGTTGTACCTGGGCTACCAGCTACTCCCCTCTCACCTTTTGCACCAGGTTCACCTGGTTTGCCATAACCTGGAACGCCAGGAGCACCAGTAGCACCAGTTGGGCCTTGTGGTCCTTTGGGGCCAGCAGAGCCATGCATACCTGGGGCACCATTCTCGCCTGGCTTGCCGGGCATTCCAATTCCAGGAGCACCCGTTTGACCTTTTGGACCTTGTGGACCCACGCGTCCAGGTTCCCCATCACGGCCAGGTGAGCCTGATTTACCTGGTTCACCAGGAAGTCCAGATCTGCCAGGTTTTCCAACACCAGGCTCACCAGGCTTTCCAGGAGCACCCACTGATCCTGCTGGACCTCTCTCACCTGGTGCCCCCTGAACCCCATAACCCCTTTCTCCTTTTTGTCCTGGTGCACCAGGAATGCCTGGATATCCTTTAAGACCTGGCTCACCGCGGGGTCCCATTGCTCCTGGCAGGCCTGCTGGTCCAGCTTTGCCAGTTGCAGAAATGCCTGCTGGTCCAGGGCTACCAGCAGGACCAGGCATGCCTCTGGGGCCTTGAGGACCGGGTGCACCAGAGTCTCCTTTATGTCCAGGTGCACCTGTGGCTCCAGGTTTGCCGGGTCCACCTGGAGTACCAGGTTTTCCAGGTGCAGAGTAACCAGCAGGACCAGGTGGTCCAGGGGGTCCCTGTGGCCCTGGCAGTCCTTCACCATCTTCTCCTCGCTCTCCAGGGGGGCCAGGAGGTCCAGGTTGGCCTGGCTCTCCAGGGATGCCTGGTTCTCCTGCTACAGATACCACTGGAATAAAACAAGAAGTATATCAGTGGCAATATTCATAGTCATTATGTACATTATGTATCAGTGGCAATAACAAGTTATTGGTAGAATTGCACATTCCAATTGAATTTATGAATGAAATTTTATTATTTTCATGCAATTCTACGTTGTACAAAATATACCAGTATAAAATTGATAATATATTGTGTTGCTAGAGATCTGGACAGATAACATTTGGACAGATTTTAGAAATGTCTGACTAAAAGTGGTCCTATAACCATATAGTACCTTTTAACCCATGTCTGCCTAATTGGGAATTGTTTGACTATATATTGATTCTATAACTACAGGCTTTTTGAAATAGAGCTGTTTTCCTAAGAAGCAGGAAGTCAGTATGCTCTACAGATTCACTATAAATACCTTTTTTATTCAAGCTCTTTTTATAAAAGCAGTGTTCGTACATCAGAAATAATACATTTTAAAACTTTAGTTTAGTTTTAGAGTCACATTTAAAAATTTCAAACCTGATATATTGTTAATTCACAACAAATCTATACATATACAGTTACACAAACAGTTGTGTGTTAAATTATAATTATACTTTTTTTGTAATTATTTTGGGGGAAAAAAGTGCCTTGTTTCAAATGAAATGTAAAAATGTTAAATCTTATATCTGTGATTCAGTTCTTTATCTTCAAAAACATTTCACTTCCTGGAATTGCATGCTTTATTGCTATATTGTTGATAAATAAACTTGACCGGACAAAGGCCTACCAGAACATGTATTTAAAGACCTTGCGAGACAAAGTAATTTAGTATTTCATGTTTTGTTTTTTGTATTTAGTTTTTTTATATATACATTCATACTAATATCAGAACCATAAGTTATTTGTATTGCATTAATATATATATAATGGGGCTAGGGCTCCAGTTTTATGATTGCCTTCATGTGGTCAAATCTATTGGTTTGTAAACTGCATCATACCATAGGTCATTATTCTAGGCACAGCTTTCATGGAACAAAACAGATGTGTCTTAAATTTGCTGTGGCACACCCAGACAAATCACTTTTCAACATGTCTTTAGAAGCTAATTTTAAATAGCTGTTCATAACCTTTGAAAGTTGGTTGTTTCTTATGTGCATATACTTTCAAAACAATACTGAATAGCTTCTACTCAAACAAATCATACAATCTGTACAGTAGTGCGTGGTACAGTAATACCAATCTAAGGATGACTTCAGTGATTATATTTGACCTTTGGGGAGTTCATCAAACCATGCAGTTAAACACAATATAAAGAAAACAGATTTAACACATTGAATCTTTCATACATTTGTTTTATGTAAAATGCCCTTTTTGCTACCTAAACTAAAATAGTTTTTAAAATTACTTCCAATATATAATCAAAGACAGAAGAACTGACTTTATAGTATGATGCATCTGTAAAGGCATGACATGTTTTTGCCTGCTATGAATCTACAATTTGAATATTCTAAACTTAGACAAGTTGCATTATACTATTGGAGGACACAGTGTATCCGGAACCAATCAGTGTGCTGGATTCTACTCATACAGCTTTGCTATGTGCATACCAAATATTTCCCTAAGATTTGTTTTGCCTGCATTTAAACTCAGTGTAGCATTCACATGCTAATCTTTTTTTATCTTTAGGTCAAACATGACAGACAGAAAAAGATCTTCAGTACCCTGAAGAAATCAAAAACAAGTATTTTTCAATTTTATACATACCATGGCTTTTCACTGAGTAAGGCTGGTACTTGGGGGCCTTCGCCACCTTCTTGACAACATATCTGTCACCATGGGCAGCCGTCAAGGCAACCAGGAGAAGAAGAATGCTTGCTACTCTTAGTTCCATTGTCTGAGGTCAAATCTGCAATGGAATCAAAAGAGTTAGATGTGATGACATAAAAAAAAAAGCAAAAAAAAAAAAAAAGCACTGTTGGTGGGAAAAACATTCTGAAGGAACAATTGGTTTACCCATTTTTAAAATAAACAACCATAAACTATGATTTCAGCTTTCATTCCAATAAATAATTATTAATCTGTATAAACTATAACTCAAAGTAGTAATAAGAGCACCCTGCCATCTGCACCTGCTGATTGGTGTCATTTAATATCAGGGCCTAGTTCCCCAAAACCAAAGAAAAAAAATGGACACCTACCGGCATACTTGGGTTCCAAATAAATAAAAAAACGTAACGCAGCCGCAGCTCCCACTTCTGAATATCCCTGTAGTAGGAGACAGACAGGATCTGCTGCTGCCTAGCACAATGATGAGGGTTTTTATACCATATCTGGCCCTTGCATCATTAAAAAAGCACCTACCACACTAGTACCTCCCCTCTCATCGCAAGGCTGTAATTACCAAGCACATTTGCCCACTGTTGGCATGTCACTTCAGGATGGCTTTTCCTTTGAGTGTTTAGACCCATGATTAGATCTTGTTAAGCTCCCCTCAAAGCTGCAAAAGATGCATTTTAGTCCTAAATTTGGCTGGAAAAATTTCATTTTAGGGTACGGACAGCCTGTATGATGTGGACTTCCCTATGTAATGTCGTTATCTTTAGAAACATGATATAAACAATAATTCACACAGAATTTAGCAGTTTCTCAGTGTCTGTCTGTCTGTCTATCTATCTTTCTATCTATATATCTAAATATCTATCTATCTATCTATCTATCTATCTATCTATCTATCTATCTATCTATCTATCTATCTATCTATCTATCTGTCTATCTATCTTTCTATCTATATATCTAAATATCTGTCTATCTATCTATCTATCTATCTATCTATCTATCTATCTATCTATCTATCTATCTATCTATCTATCTATCTATCTATCTATCTAAAATTAAAAACAGATAGATAGATAGATAGATAGATAGATAGATAGATAGATAGATAGATAGATAGATAGATAGATAGATAGATAGATAGATAGATAGATAAAAACAATAATAATATAAAAAACTTCTATGTGAATTTTTTTTTCTTCAGATTAACAGATTAAAAGTGTCTAATTGCACATTTCTAAATATAACATTTCAAAATGCTTTAAAGCCATCTCTAAACTGCTAGTGAAAATCACTTCCAAATTCAGCCTTGTCTGGTTGTCTTTACAAATTCCTCACTTTTTTGGCCTGTCTGGTGCATTTGAATTTCTCCCAGAAAAATATATACAAAAACATTGAGGGAAGACAGATTCAGCAGGTTGGTGTGGTAACGAAAAACCTCCTGCTGTCCATAACAACAAACATGATGGATCCAAAAGTGCCTGACCATTAGAGAACATATTTAACTCTTTTCCTTGAGAAATCCACATACAGAGGCCACTTTGACTCTGTTTGTTCAGAGTGTCTGTTCGGAGAGTGTGTGAGGCTTTCATAAAATCTACTATTTCAGGCCAAGTTTATGGTTCTTTACATGTGTATTTTTGTAAGTGCTTCACCCAGAAACAGCTAATAAAGAATATATAAAAAGACGTTCTGGAAAATACATCTGACTGACTTTTTTAACCTCTTGTGTCGGGGTTATGATGAGAATTTCACAAAGCGTCCAGAAGGGGGCGCACATTTTGTACAGTAGCCTTTATGAGCAAGTCTGTGTATGTTTTTGGATTTGTCAGCGTCTTCATCACTAAGCATTTCTTGCTATTATGGTCCTTTCATCACGTTTAATTTCCATAAATTACGTCTTCTCACACAGCTATCCCTAACTTTCCGAGGCTGCTGCTGGATTTTTTCCCAGTTTATTTTTGGGTGCATGTGAAACGTGCACGCCCAATTTATCATACCCTCTACTACACAAGAGTAGTCTTGCGGTATTATCATGATCAGCCATGTGCGGCAGTCAACAGCTCCTAAATCTTTACATAATAACAGAAACTCTATGGTTTAGCTCATATATGATTTTATATATGATATAGCCCTACTGTTAACTGAAGCAGAAAGACAAGATTGAATGTAAGATCCCTTTGCACACCTGATGGAAGATTTTAGCCACATAGCATATCATTAAGTGCTACTTGAACATGAACTTAGTTTCCAATTTTCAGAATTAGTCTCAATCATGTATAATTTTCCAAAGTGGTGCCTTAACATACGAAATAGTTTTGAACAGTAATTGCATTTGACAATCATTGTTTTAACATGTTTTGCTCTGGAAAACCAACTTTGACCTGGTAAAATAGACATGCTGTTTTATAGACATGGCATGACATCTAAAAGACAGATCACAATATCAGCTGTTGGCAGCATGCAGTATGTTTAATTACAACCTACACTCAGACATTTCATTTATTCTAAGACAGATTTTTCCTCTTCCTTTAATTCTGATAATTTAATCACTCTCATGTTGCTTCAAACCGGTATGTTGTTTTGTGAAAACGGTTTCTTACAATGATTATTTAGACCATGTGCACACCAGCTCAAACATTAAAGAAGTCACATGCTCAGGCTGCATTTATTTGATCGAAAATAAAGTAAATAATGTTGTGAATTATGTTTATAATGTCAATTATAAAAAGAAAAAAGAAAGACAAAAGGCTGGATTTTGTAGTAGCCAGTGTTTCAGACTTCAGTATCACATTGTCACTAATCCATTCCATGGGCTTTCATCTGGTTATCACAAGAGGTCGCTCTCTCTCACCATATTGACACTCACACTACACACGTCACACATCACTCTGGACTACATCTCCCATGGTCCAATACACTGATTGTGCACTCACCTGCATCCTATATAAGACTCACTCTGATCCTGCTCTAGTCGCCGAGTATTGCATGCATTTATCTTTCTCCAAGCAATCGCTACTATATGGAGCCTGTCTAGTTTTTAGTTCATTATGTTGTCTTGTTTGTTTACTCATGTTTTGATTCTTGCCTTCTTATTTTGTTTACCCCTTTCGTTCTACCATTCAAACTCTGTTTACGCCATGCCTGGATTATCGCCTGTTATTGGATTAACCGTTTGCCTCGCCCTCTGGACCCACGCCTGTTTCAAGGATTACTTCTCAGTCTCACCCTTGAAATATCTGTTTGTCATTGTTTGACTTTTGCCGGTATTGACAATGTCATTGAATAATGCCTTGTAAGTGGATCTACTCACCTCAAGTCTCTGTCACCCCCGTTGCACACACAGAATCCTTCAGAAGTCAATATATGCTGATGTCCTATTATAATGACTATTAAAAATGGTTGTACTGCTTAATGAATATTTCTCCGGGTTCTTTGATGAATGGAAAGCAAGTATTTTAAATATACATTTTTTGTGACAATGTAAAAGTATTTAATGTCATTCATCCTTGCGGAATAAAATAAAGTATAAATCAATCTTAATATCTCAGCTTTGTGCAGTGGCGTAGCGGACGGGGCCCCCAAAAATTGACTCGAATAAATAATGAAAGCGTTTTTATAACGTGAACGTATAGGACTTTTATTTGGCGATTATGACCATATCTGTTGTCCTTGTAATCCAATCACGATTAAGAATTTCCGCAACTGTTTAGAAAGTGAAGCTTATGAGCGCAAAATGAGTAAAAGAAAATATGTCAGCGGAGCTCAAAAATGGACCAACGGAAATCTTTTTCTAAACTAAAACTAATAAAAACCTGCATGAGAAGCACAATGAGCCAGGACAGACTTTCTGAACTTGCGATACTCAGCATTGAAAGCCAGCACGCGCGTCATAACAGACATAACAGACATTGTCAAGGACTTTGCGCAAAAAAATGCTAGGAGAAAGGGCCGCTTGGAGGATTTTAAAGGTAATATATATTACCTTTATTGAATGTTAAACGTCATGAATCTTTGTTGTATACTGCAGATAGAAAAAATATTTTGAAGTCATGTGCTCCCTTGCATTTTAACAAGTTAATGTAATTGCTGTTTTATTGTTGGTGTTTCTTTTATTCTTTTTTTTTTGTGAAAAGTTCTTAATAAATAAATACGAAATAATTACATACTATTAAATTCCACAGTACTAATTCACGATTTTGAATGAAAAGGGGAATCCCCCATCTATGCGGTGAGGGGCCCCGCCTTCACTCTTGCGGGTGGGCCAACGCAGTTTGCGCTACGCCACTGGCTTTGTGTTATGAACTAAATTAATTGAGTTGAACCAGTTGTGTTAGTTGAGTTGAGTCACTGACAAATTGACAAAGTCCATTAAAATAACGGAAAAAGCAAAATAAATAAATGAAAAAAGTAAAACAATTATTCGTAAATGAACTGATCTGGTTCTTCAGTTTAACTCACTGCCTCTGTGAAAAACATCAGAAATTTCTCTTTCTGTGTTCAACAATAACTTCACATGGATTAGAAATGACATGAGGATGAGGAAATAGTGAGAAAATAAATTTTTTTGAGTGAACTGAAAATGTTTTTTAATGCCATAAACACTTTCCGCTCTGCTGCTGACAACATATAGTCTTTCTAAATGTGTCATCGCACCTCCTGCAGTGAAATCTCCAGCAAACAGATTTTTTTTGCAAACCTTGTTTGTGTTTACAACCCACTAACGAGGCAAGTGACTCAAAATGCTACTAACATTTAGTTTAATGATAGAGCGAATATGGGTGGACTCTGTCTTTTTGTAACATTTTCAAGGTTCAGATAATTTATGTCCTCCATTTAAAAATGGTCAAAACAAGCAGCATGGAGAGTTTTTAATTCCTCATCTCAAAACCAGAGAGCTCAAGATGTGTCCTCCTGATGAAATCATGCTTGTGTTTGCTGTGTAGGTAATTAAAAGTCCATGTTGTTAAGTGAGTGATTTAGTTTTCTTTTTATGAGCTGTGTGATAGGGCCATAAAATGACACAGCACTTAAGTTATGGTGACTTCACTTTGGAGATGGAGAATGAAAGAAAAAAAAACTTTCTTTCAGCCAAATAGGCCTCTGTTAAATTAATTACATTCTCTGACCCTCTTGTTGTGGTTACCATCTTACTTTATAATAACCATTATGGCCTGAATTGTAGGCATTCACAAAAGTAACAAGATACTGTACTTCTGAATTAATGGTCTACCTACAGAAATCTACTATGTGTATTCAGTGCCATTAACACTAACATTCTACTATAATGATTTCTAAAAGGTACAGTTGACCCAAAAATTTAATTTATGTCACCATTTTACCACCCTCATGTAATTTTAGACTTTCTTCTAGAGAACACAAGAAACTTTTTCTTTAATTATCAATGTTGAATTAATCAACATTGATTTTGGACAAAATAATAATAATTTTTCAAAATATATATTTTTTGTGTGCCACAAAAGAAAGTAATACAGGTTTAAAAACAAAATTGGTGAAAGAATTGGGGAAACAATTCTGTTCTATCACGGAGTCCCTGCTGGTGAATGTTGTAACTACACCATTCCTGGGGCAAAAATATTCAAAAACATAACATTTTTTGACCATTAAAAAAATGCCAGCATCATAGAAAATACTACTACTACTACTACAACTACAAATAATAATAATATTATTACAGATATTTGGTAATTCAAAATATGTTTTGATCGGAAAAAATAGCTTCCAGGGCAGAAATCACAAATATTTAAATACAGTAAGTGTTTTGCTATTCAAAAATTTAGCTTATTTTGAAAATGTAGCTATATAATATAGAGATCACATTGGTAGCTAATCATATCATGCAATGCAGATTTTTTCATCAAAATGCACAGATACTTTTGAATGGCAAAGCATCTAATAATAATACATAATATATATAATACATTTAATTACAGTATATATGTTTTTTATGGAGCCCCGCACATGACATGCAAGAAAAAATAAATAAATTGTGCGCATGATTTACTAATTCGTTCCCTCAATGTACTAAAATGTGCACACGATTGCTATTGCGTTCCCTTGATTTACTCTTGCGTTCCCTCGATTTGCTAAATCGAGGAAACGCAATTAAAAAATCATGGAACGCAATGAGAACGCAATTTAGCAAATTGAGGGAACTAATTAGAAAATCATGCGCACAATTTATAAATCGAATGTACAAAATAGTAAATCAAGGGAACGCAATAGTAATCTTGTGCACGTTTTAGTACATCGAGGGAACAAATTAGTAAATCGTGCACACGATTTAGCCTAATATTTTTTCCTGCATGTCATGTGCAGGGCTCCATAGTTTTGCCATTTAAAAGCTCCTGCGTATTCTCACAAAAAAAGAGAGGAATTTTATTACATAGATGTTTTGAAAAAAGGACCTATAAAAATACAAATCACAAATATTTAATTACTTACTAATTAAGGTGCATTGAAAAAAGATAAATAAATTGCAAATGTTTTGTTAAATTATAGTAGCCTATACGTTTTGCCAATCAACAGAAGAAGGAGAGAAAAAAACACTGCCAGGACCACTGATATTGCGAACTATACAGTACACTTCGGATGTCACGTTTTAGCAACTTGAGGTCAAGTGTTTCACTGAGGGCTACAATGGTAGTATTTCAGGTTTGAACCTCCAAGCTTCATTAGCTTTAGCAATGTGATATTTGAAGATGAGCAGATGTTTCTGGCTCACTTCCCAGTGACCAGAGCACTTCCTCACCCAAGACAAGAAAATGCAATAAAATAATCATTGGTTGATGTAACAGGGATCTGCCTTTGAGTGAGAGCTAAAGATACCCCATCTGGATTAGGACACAAATGTAAGATTTCAATAAACTAACTGAACCACTAAAAGCTACTTAGAGTTTTATGAATGAAAGGGTTTATGGGAAATACTCAAATAGATTGTTAGTGAAATTATAGGGTCTTGGAAATAGGCACTCTGAAACTGGTCTTTGAGACATTATTCATCAAGCATGAAACGTCAAGGGAACACTGATACCATCAGTGTTATTTGTCCCAAGTGGAGTGTAAAGTGTAAGTGTAAAGATCAGGAGACATTTAAAGAACTTGAAAGTCAAAGGTGTATTCAAGGTGTCAAGTGTGCATCTCTGAGTTAAACACATTACTGGCTTCATTCGCATTTCATCTCAGCCTATAGGTGGGTCTTCTAAAAGCATTGGCAACTCTTTCTCTGGAGTTGGTATGTCTGATCCTCTACCTTGCAGACATGTCTCACCTTTCACTTTTTTATGACAGCATGGGAGAAAAAATATATCCTTTACTTCAGGGAATCAGAATCACTTAAAGGAATTGGTTAAATAAAGCTACCTAATGGGTTTTTCAGAACATAACTTTTGGTGGTTAAATCCTGTATTTAAAGATAATAACTGATCCAAGAGTGTCTTCCAAAGATAATTGCAGGTTTTCTGTCTGCAAGAAAAAATGTAAGCGGTTTTAGAATAAAACATCTTAAAGCCTAAAGAATAATTTGGAGTTTAGAAAAGTGTTCTGAAATACAATAGTCAAGGCATTGTGAAATAATATAATAGGCACACACTAAAAAAGACATGGCGTTATCAATTGGATTGATCATCAATCGCAAAACATTCTTTATAAACGTGTTTCTGAAAAAAAGGACTTGAAGCAAAAATTTTGATGTTAGTTTGAATAACTAGTTTTATGATATTCTTTAAAAAAACAATATATTTTACACTTATAAACCGCCGCCATTCATGTGACAACCACCCCTCACCCTGTATTACTGTATTACATCAGTAATGTGGAATTGTCTTTTTGATAGTAGCATCATTACAGTTTGAGACACAAAAGTGCTTTGAGTAGTGTTACACCTTGCATTTCCTCTTTGAGTAAACAGTCGATTCTGTTTAAATAATCATGCTGAAGCAAGACCTTCAGTGCCGGACAGTTTTAGTAACATATATTTGTGGGCTAATGCATTTATAAACTACTGCAGTCACAAACAGTTGGAGTCCAGATGAGTAGACAGGTCCTCAGCAGACAGTCTGGGCTAATATAGGAGCTTGGCACCAAACTGTGAGACAACCTCAGTGTGACTGTGAGAGCTCCAGTGATCTCTGTAATTTCAACATGTGCCAAAGTTGCTCTTCAGGAACCACAACCGATGACCTGTTGACTTTCAAGAACCACATGTAAGATGGTCTTTCTGCCTCACATAATGATCGGAGTTTTTTCCTCATTCTGTCCTCAAAACAGAAGTGAACAAACACTGTGGAGTTCAGTGTTCCAGAATGAGCAAAATTCCTTTTTGTTAAGTTTTTCCCATATGCTATAGTCCTGGGTTTGTGTGATAAGACATTCCTTATAGCTTTGAAATGCAGTGTACTTTGCAAGAAGTGGCGCATTCTTAAAAGAAGCACTTTTAAGGGGGTCATGTTGGTTTAAGGGGACACCTGAGCTATTTGTAGTGATATATGAATAAATTCAGAGAGGGCAGTTTGTGGTTTTATGGTGTACAAACAGAACAGCTAAAACCACAAGGCTTAACCTGCCAGAAATGTGGGTTTAGAGCCTTTGGTAAGTTGTGTTTGGTTGAAATTCAGCTATTAGTGGTAGAAATAAAACTTCATATTTCCTCTTCTCCAGATGTTCCAGCTTAGAGCTGACAATTGCAGACAAATTACCTTCAGAAGATTTTCTTGCTCTGTTTGATTAGCTATTCCTTAAAGATTTGCCCATGTTTCTCCATTTAAATATCCGCTCCTTCATCCACAAACCAGAGTGGACAGCCAAGATCCAAGTATTTTCATCTGGACCCAGAGTTAAGTGCCTTTCGTTTTTTTTTTTTTTCTTCACACAAATTTGAACATTTAAAGTCAATTGAGGATTTTTGTCAGTGTTAAACTACATTTACAGGCTTCCGGCCGTTGTTGGTTTGTTCCATTGAAATTAGCCAAATTATACCGTTGGACCTTGGAAATCCACTGTAATCTATACATTTAGCCTCCATTATCTTTCTAAGTTCCGTGACATTTCTGAAACGCCCTTCCCAAATTAAAGGACAGAAACGCACCAGAGCCCGACATTATGAGCTGTGTGCTTTTTAAAGCAGCGCCTACTCAATCTCCATCCATCTTAATGTGAGATAAGCGGCTTACAGTCAACTTCACGCCAAGTGCTCTTTATTGTGAAAATGCAAGAACTATTTTTGATATTCCTTAACTGTGACAGGTTACTAATGGTTGAAACCTTTGCATACTTGCAAAAACATATTCTAAAATTTATATGCTTGGCTTGGAAAATGAAGTGCATGTTGTTGTTGTTGTTGTTGTTTTTAAACACACTTGCCCACTGTGCTTACTTAAAACCAGCTTGATGTATTTGAGATGAGGAGGAAAATTATTATAAGAGATCCACGATTTGGACAATATTCAGTATGAACAGCTATTGATACAATTTCTTCTGCATAAACACAAAAGCAGTTTTAGCAGTTATTTTTAATAGTAAAAAAATAAATAAATGATGTGAATTGTGAAATCATTTAAAATGGCAAAATCCTGTGATTTTCTCATCAGCCATATCATAAAATAAATGGCCATTCTTTACATTTAGATGTAAAGCTATAGAGGGTGCGTGATGTGATGTGTTGTGCCAGGGTTCAACAGGTGTCTTCATGAGAACTTTATGAAAATTGGTGACACGTGTAATCGTTACTGTGCAACTGTGATTGGAGGTCTCATAATTTCTCAGCATGTGTAAATGGGAATTACGTGTGAATAGTTTCTCGCCCACCAAGCTACGTTTTGTTTGGGTGTGTTCATTTGTGGAAAATGATGTTGCTGAATTTCTAATTACTATATTGCTGTTGATGTTTTTTAAGTGTATGTCAAGGAATGTTAGTCTTTAATCAGCAGTGTTAAATCCCAAATGAAAACACAGAGTTGCTGTAAAAGAGATTTTTGTCGGTCAGAAGAACATGTTTGTTAAATTTTGTTGGTCAGAACATCTAACTTTTACTCATGTAGAGTGCAGACTTTATAACAAAATCTAATTGAAAGTCTTCCTCGTAATAGTGCTTTATTCTCTGAACTATCAGAAATTTGTTTTGCACCAGATTTAGCTTTTTAGCCGTGCACCGAATTTATGTTGTCATACAATAAATTCAATGAGATATAAATAGGAAAATCATATAGAATTATGGGTATGGGTAAATGATGGTGATTTTAACCACCCTCAGTGGTTAAAAAGGACTTTTAACAGTAGCAGAGAGTTTGAGGGTTAACGCACCAAAAACAAGGATAACAATGCCATTATGTGAACTTCCATGAGTCAGCAAAAACAATTACTTTCCTTCCCAGAAGCAGGGATGCAGCAGGGTTAGGAAAAAATACTTGTGTATTACACTCAGGTCCACAAGTTCAAAACCAAGTCAAGGGAAACACCCTTGAGTATACACTCAGTTTAGTGTCAGCATGGCAATGTTGTTTTACGATCCCAAGATCTGTAAATTTCTCTATTTATTTAAAGGCTTGTTATATCATATTTAAACTCAATATCTTAATTTTCCCTTATTTAACATATTTGAACCAAGAGTTTTCTGTGGACATCGACCAATCTCACGGAGTCATTAGTACTTACAGTAACGCTCGTTATGTTAATAACCCATAAGCAGAAGATAAACAGGTTTCCAAGCATGGTGGTGTGTTCATGAATCTATATTTACTTCTCAAAAACATCTGCATGCATAAGGCCCCATTTACTGCAAGTTTCAACGCCAATCCACCTTGCCAGCTTGCAATGCTCTCCTGCATTTCATTTTAGCCCTTAAATAACACTTTGGTGAAAAATTGGAAGGCAGCTGAAGTTTGACATTTCCATTGCTACATGTTAATTAGACTGATTGCATGGCCATCAGACAATGAGCATTCAGTCCATTGTGTGAGGGTACGACAACAGGCAAAGCAGATCAAATGTGAGCTGGGAATGAAAAAATCCCATATGCCGTGCTGTGGGATTATTCTACACGCCAAACTACAGGCCATGTCTGGGAGCCAGGATGCATGGTAGGAGCCTGTGGTCTTTGCCTCTCCCCCAGTGTCTCCAGTGGTCTACGCTGTGACTATCCCCTGGTGGCCTGGCTCCAAAACCAAAGGTAAAGAAAGCTATGGAAATGACAACGTTGCTTATAAGGGTTGAAAAATAGATATGTTTTGATCATCCTTTGATATCTGTTCTTGGGTTTACTCAGTGTAGCATTAGCCTCTTCAAGAAAACTGCAAATTAGGAATGGTTCTATCTTTCTTGTTTCTTTGGTACCTTACCATTATTGATACCCAAAGGTTGCAAATTAAGATGATCCTTGTGGGTATAATGATACAACATATAGTTTCATTTTTATAAAAAAAAAAAAAAAAAGTCTTAGTTTTGAGTTTGAAATCATAAAATGGCAGCACTTAATTTATATCCCCATTAAATTCAGCCATGAAGTAAACACAGGCATTTTAGATGTCTGCCTTTATATTTAGAAGCACGAGAGGAAAAGTTTTTTTTATTTTATTTTATTGTTTACTCTTTTCCTCTGTCCGTGGTGTCGATGTTTATAAATATGACTGGTTCTCTACCACAATTTGTTGTGTAACTGTTGATTTTTGCATCCATCCTGTTTCCTCATGTGTAAAATGACCATCTGTGTAGAAGCCTTTAAAGATCCCTGGCTACTCTCCAGGGGACATGCTGACTGTCCATAAGCAAGTATCTGCACCAGTTTGCTTTATTATTTGAGTATTGGTGAGCATAAATACCACCCGAAATGTCAAGTGAAGCCAGTTTAAATCAACCCTACTTAAACTTCTGCAATATTGCAAGCTTGTTGGTTTTTAGTCTCCTTAGTCCTGAAAAGAGCCCCAAGAGGCTTCTATCAAAGAAGGGAGGGATCCTAAAGTAAATTTAGCGTCCACCCAAATGACCATCGGCCCAGCCCTTTACACAAGCGGCCGGCTTTAACTGGGGCAGAATGAGTCACAGTCAGTGTGGTCAACACTTCTTTGCTGAACATGGACCCATATGGATGTACTTTATACTTAATCACGTAATTTTTATTTTTTTTATTTTTTGCTCTAATGCACAATTGCACAATAAAATATGTGTGCATTATTTGCAGCATTCTTCACACATAGCAAAAAGTATGGGTAATCAATACACAACTGATGCCTATTTATTAACCTACGATAAAGCAAACAAATCTCATTCTCACTACTGGAATGTTTATTTAAAATGGAATATATATTTAATTTTCCTTTTTTTTTTTCATTTTATTTAAATCATGACCTAGACATGTTTACAAGAGATTTTGCCAGTGCATAACATAAAAAAATGCACAAAATATTCTCAAAATGCATCCCTTAAGATAATTTGGCTCATGAATACAGCTTATGAATACCACCATATATAGATATTAGATATTTATGTACATACATTCAAAGCCAAAAGCTTTGGCAGTGACATAAAATGTGTGCTTTGCAAAGTTTCCTTCTTAAGGGGTTTTGCTGTTAATGCTAGATTATTGTGTAGAGGGATCAGAAGTTTCCAATCATTTTGTTCTTGTTAGCAGTGGTTACCTCCAAAGAAACACATGCAGCCATCATCACTTTGCATCAAAATGGCCTCACATGCAAAAAGAAATTGCTACAAAGAATATTGCACCTGAAAGAACCACATACTGGATCAAAACTTTTTCAAAACACAAAATGTGTAACTGTCAAAACGTATGGCCATGACTGTACAATTTACAATTTTGGTAATACAGTAAAATGAAAGCCAATACGACAAGAGTAGCAAGAGATTTATTTATACCAGGAATGGAAGACTTTATGCGACAGTGATTCACTTTGACATATCACAATCTGTTTGGTATTCTGATTCACGTGGATAACATATTTGAGGCATTTTGTGATTTATTGTTTTATGTCCACAAACGAAATGGTCTGAGAGGTGGCTTATCTGGAGAGCACCATGTCCTGAAGTGGTGTACAGCTCGGGTTTGTCAGGCTGCCAGTTCCTCACCATGCTTGGTCTAGAAGCAGACAGCACTGAGCCAGCCCAGTCCAGTGGGTGTAAAAGGGATGTCAACTTGTTTACAATATAGTTTGTTGTTCTCTGGCCACCCATGTCGAGGCCCATGGCATGCAAAGGTCATTTTCAGCCAATGTTCATGAATCTATGAAGAATGAATGAACATGGCTGAAAATAATAGTTTATTGTTATTTATACTGGCATGCCTAGGCTTTGGCTCATACTTGAATTGTATGTCTGTTATTTGCAGAGAAAGTACAATATTTTGCAATGTTGCAAAAGAGAAATATACTGTTAAATAATGCAAAAAAAAGGTGATTTAATTTGAAAGATATTAATACATTTATTCAGCAAGTTTGCATTAAATCGATCAGAAGTGACAGTACAGATATTTATAATGTCACTTTAAAAAAAATGCTGTTTATCTATTCAAAGAATCCTGAAAAATGTATTCATGTTTTCTACAAAAATAGTAAGCAACATGAATAATTATGAGCAAATCAGCATAATAGAATGATTTCTGAAGGATCACGTGACATTGAACTGAAATGGATGCTGAAAATTCAGCTTTGCTTTCACATGAATACATTTTCAAATAGAACAATTTTAAAGTTATTTTTTTTATCAAATAAGAGACTTTATTTCTTGGAATTCTGAGGGGAAAAAAGTGAGACATAAATAAAGAAAAGAAAAATATGAGAGATAAACTCAGAAATCTGACCTATATTTTTCCCCTCACAATTCTGAATCTACTTCTCAGATTATAATATGTGGTAGTCTGTCCAGTATCATCCCAGCTGTATTGTGGTGTAGTATTGGCTTGTGCAGTTGTGAGAATAGATTTGAAGCAGGGAGAAAAACAGTCCCTGTGTGAAGTTCCTGTCTCGTCCAGCAGAGGTCCTCCAACAGTAGCTTTCAGCAGCCTGATGATCTTTTTCTTCATGGTACAAAACCTGCAGGGCCTTTTTGTGTTTACCAGACTTCCCGAGCAAAATTGCTCTCTCCACATGAAGAAACCAGACTGTTATTTGTTTCATCCATGAACACTTGCAACAGTATCAAACACATTTAAATTTGAATTTCAGATATGCTGGTGTAATTAACCTTTCAAAGTGCTCACCATATATGACATCGGCTTTATAGAAAGAAGATTGCCAGAGTAATTGCTGAAGTTTGTCTCATCTCATGCTTGCTTGATTCATTGTTATTCTCGGTTGACTGCAGTATCTGTTTGACATACGATGTGATAAGCATGGAATGATGCTTTTCCTCCTGTGAACAGACAAATTGTGTTTCTTAAATGCGACATTCAGTCAAGGAAAACTGGCAGTAAATGGGTCGTGTAATATATTGTTACAGAAGTTCTTTAGTTTTTCTCAATCTTTATACTCTCTCTGACCCGCAAAAATACTCCTTAACCTTCTTTTGTTGTTTTGCCATTGAAAAACATCCCATGTTGTATGAGAAGCAGTTTTACACACTTACCCACATTTTACTCTTATCGTTGGTTCTTCTGGGACCATATTACAGAAACATCCATTATAGAGTCCTATCTGTTTAGTAGTCATGGTGATTTCTGTTTCAAGCTTGTTAGGTCTTAATTTGAGACTTAACTTTCTGTAATACGTGCCCTAAGTCTTAGAAATAATAGCATTTATCCTGCTTTCTCCTTATTACATCACTATGTATGTCCTGATGAAGAATCTGATCATCCAGTTCTGATGTGTAAACGTGGACAGTCATGTGTGGATGCGATGCCACAAAAGTGCAGAAGTTCAGAACGAGTCGTTTTTATAACTTAGCTTCACCAATTGTCTAAGTTTAAGTAGCGACAAAATGACTAAGAATTAAGATGCAATTAAGCTAAAAACTATCAAATAAAAGCTAATTCAAAATATATATATATAAAAAGCTAATTTATTAGT
Organism: Carassius auratus; assembly: GCF_003368295.1. Lineage (NCBI taxonomy): Eukaryota > Metazoa > Chordata > Actinopteri > Cypriniformes > Cyprinidae > Carassius > Carassius auratus. The sequence goes on along the minus strand of NW_020525524.1, from coordinate 96,771 downwards.
TCTATAATTTAAATATTTAAATAATTTAAAGCTAATTTATGTTTCAAAACATCAGTGTAAATTTGACTCCCGATGACCCCTTTAAAATTGTTATTTATTACATATAGATAAGTCAACTTGCTGTGTAATTCACTGACTAAATACTCCAAGTACACAGTGATAGCAACTGTAGTTGGTGAGAATGGTAAGGACTTCTTCCAGTGCAAATCAGCATATTTCTGATGTGTCACTGAAGACTGAAGTACTGATGTTGGAATTCTGCTTTTCTATCACAGTAATAAATATAAAGAAATGGACAATAATGTATTTTAAGATGTAATATTATTTTAAAAATATTACTACTTTTACTGTATTTTTGATTAAATAAATGCAGCCTTGGTAAGCATAAGACAATTCTTTCAAATATATATATATATATTTGAAAGAATTGTCTTATGGACAATAATGTATTTTAAGATGTAATATTATTTTAAAAATATTACTACTTTTACTGTATTTTTGATTAAATAAATGCAGCCTTGGTAAGCATAAGACAATTCTTTCAAATATATATATATATATATTTATATGTTTTACATTTGTTTCACATATTTTACATGTGATTTTATCGTTATTGCATGTACTGGCAGATTTTACCTTGTTTATCACTTAAACCTTGAATTTTGATTTATTTTATAATTAAGAAAAAATTCTTACCCAAACACTCCAGGCCCATTTAAAATGAATTCTCCTTTTCCACATTTGTTAACAATGCTACTTTGCTTTCCCAGGTTATGTGGGAAAAGATCGAGGGTGGTTTGGCTCTGATAGTCATGGAGAAAATATCTGTCTCAAGTGGCCCCACACAGACACGTCCCAGGTTCCTGCGGGAGAGCCACCTGTCTCACACACTCCCGTCTGTCCACACGCACCTTATAAATGCTCACTGTTTTCCTCTTGGTCGAAGCTGCAATGAGCTCGACAGAATCAGTCTGAACCGCTCATTCACTGACATAGAAGAGTGGCACATTCTCATTCTAGATGATTTTTTTTCAGGACAGGAATCAGTTCCAGAGAGAACATGTCAAGCACCGTGACCGAACCATCCCAGAGAACTAAGAGGTGATTCAGAACAGGGACCGCCGTCAGCTGGCTGATTGCTCCACTTCGGCCCATCTGCCTCTTCCCCATCTCCCGGACTAAAAGGCTTTCTTCACCACTCATGTTATTTACAGTGAGGTACTCAACGACTCCCTCTTTAGTCCCAATATAGAGGTTTTTACCAAAACACTCAATGCTGAAGTTGTTTTTGCCTTTCCCAAAGGGCATTTTTTGAAAGACTAGCACAGGGGTGAAGACTTTCATGATTATTTACTCTTAACTTAGGTCTCAGTGGCAAAAATACACCTAAAAATAAATGAGAAACATAGTAAATTGGGCAGAGAAGGAAAACAGTCTTCATTAGCCCAGCTATATACATGCTGTAAAGCTAAATAAAACAAGTAAAGGACGGTCTCACCTCATTAGCAGAGAGGCTGTCAGTGTTATGGAAGTCTCTTTTTTTACTCAAGTGTATTTTGGCCTTGCCATGTGACTCTCATCCTGAGAGGAAGTAAGTGTCAGCAGTTTGACTGCTTTTTACTCTGACTCTGAATGGATGTTTGATTGCACAATAATTAAAGTGTATGAAAGGAAACTAAAACAGTGTTTGTTGCTTCATCAAATGCATTTTTAGCTCACGTTTGCTTTTGCTCACATTATCAATTGGGATTAGTGTAGGGTTAAGTTTAAGAGTATGTTCATTTCAAACATAATACAGCATTCAAGGAATAGATCACTAAAAAATGCAAATATGCTGAAAATGTATTTAACACCAGACCATCCAAGAAGTAGATGAGTTGGAGAAAATTTAGCATTCCATCACTTGCTCACCAATGGATCCCCTTAAAGGGGGGGTGAAATGCTATTTCATGCATACTGAGTTTTTTTACACTGTTAAAGAGTTTGATTCCTATGCTAAACATGGACAAAGTTTCAAAAATTAAGTTGTACGTTTGAAGGAGTATTTTTGTTCCAAAAAAACCTCTTCCGGTTTGTCACAAGTTTCGGAAAGTTTTTTTCGAGTATGGCTCTGTGTGACGTTAGATGGAGCGGAATTTCCTTATATGGGTCCTAAGGGCACGTCTGCCGGAAGAGCGCGCGCTCCCGTATAGCAGACACTGTTGCCAACTTCAGACCCCCATAGCGACTTTTTTCCAAAAAAGCGACTAGCGACAAATCTGGCGACTTTTTTTGACAGACCTTATTTAGTCTCTGAGACTCTCCGGTACTGCCGCACGAGCTCTCTCTCTCGCTCTCTCTCTCTCCCAGCGTGCGCACACGCCTCTCTCTCTCTGCATCTGCTTCTGCTATGTTCAGCGAGCAGAGAGAAGCAGCACTTTCAGTTAAAAAAATATATTCTGTTGCTTCTAACTCTATTTTACATAAAAATTTTGCCGAAATCACAGTACAATCATTATCTTAATCTTATGTGTATGTGATTTCATTAGACAATGTCGTGAATAGGATTTTAGTGCAGAGATTAACATCTTTGAGAGCTGGTTATGTATTCTTAATGGACCGCGTTTCAGTCATTATAATATTAATTCCGTTGTCGGACAACAGAAACATTAAAATATAATAATAAAAAACTTTTATTGAGAATTTTGGCTGCCTTAAAACGCAGTAGGTGAGCATAGAAAGGGCAAGATAATATGACGCACTTACGTCATGAATATGCTAATTAGCATATGACGTCATCTAGCGACATTTAGCGACTTTTCAGGCAGGGTTTAGCTACTTTCCATTGAAAGAAGTTGGCAACACTGATAGCAGAGCAGAGAGAGGCTGTGCACAGCCTGATCAGAGCGAGAGCGTCGCGAAAAGTCACAAAAGAAGTGTGTTTTTGGTTGCCAGGGCAAGACAACCCTGCACAGATTACCAAAAGAGAAACAGCATTAAGGGACCAGTGGATGGAGTTTATTTTTACAGAGCATCAACGGAGTTGTGCAAGTGTTTTTGTTTGTGCCCTGCATTTCGGATTGCACATCGTTTATTTCTTAAGGATAATGCAGTCCCAACGGAAAAGGGTCACGATTGTGTGTTGGAACCACATGCAGGTGAGTAAAACTGCTTCAAATATCTCTGTGTTGTTAACTTAGCTATCAGCGCGTAAGCACATCAAGTAAACAACATGCGATGTTGTCATCAAACTGCACTTTCCACATGTACAGCTTAAAAAAAAAAAAAAAAGACGACATAAAGTGGAACTTAGTCATTTTCCAAAACCGCTAAGCAAATATATACAGTTTCAGTACATACCACATAGCATACCGCCTTTGCTGATGCTGCTCTTGTTAAATTTCAGCCTCTGGATCTGTGTCACAGCTTCCACATGCTCTCAACACAAAAGCCTACTGGCGCTCGTGATTCTTTAGCTCCGCCCACACGTCACGCCTCTAGGCGCTCGTGTTTTTCCGGGAAAAATTGGTATAGACTATCTTTCTCTTATAAATATAATAAAAATAAAGACTTTTTGGAGTTATGAAGGATGCAGTACTACTCTATAGGTACTCAAGATTAACAGGATATTGAGTGAAAACGAGCATTTCACCCCCCCCTTTAAGTGAATGGGTGTTGTCAGAATGAGAGTCTAAAAAGCTGATAAATGCATCACAATAATTCACAAGTAATCCACACGACTCTAGTCCATCAATTAATGCTTTGTGCAGCCAAACGCTACGTGTTTGTAATAAACCACCACCATTATGAACCTTTCAGTGAACAGTTCTTAAAAGAAACATATTTTCTATTTCCACTCCAAAGAACCTTTTGTGCATAGGAAATTATCCATGGATGTTAAAGTTTTCTTTATTTTTAAGGGTGTACTTAATTTTGAGTGTTTCCACATGACATTGCAGTGGTCAGGCTGAACGGTTGGAGCTCTCAGAAAATGTCAAAGTTTACAAGTTGTAATTACAAGTTCTATGAGGACATGAACGCTTTTTACAAGTCAGAATCTTGTAATCACAGTCATTTTGACTTGGCGTAAACACACCTCTACTCACTTTATTTCACCAGCGAAACTTAAACAGAAAATGACTGAGAACACCTTTAAAAAAATGTATTTATTTTGTGGCCTTTAGATCATGTTTGTTTTTGAGAGTTCATGCTAGTTTATGTCACAACAAATTAGCCATTTTTACACATGTAACTTTCTCTATGATGGGGACAATGAACCAAAAATATCAATGACGCATCTTGTTCCCAGAGCCTTAGCTAAGTTTAGCTAAGTTTAGATAATTGGACCCCAGAACCATTCCCACTTTTACCACCTTTATGGTAGCAATTAATATATGCATTGTAATCATAGCATCACCAAACTATGACTACACCATTAATGGGGATAAAAGATTGGGAATAATGCTGCATGTTTATTGTGATACTTAAAAAACAGGCAGTAGTAGAGAAGAATACATTTTATTGAACAAAAGAGCATTTTGTGCAACCAACTTCAAACATTTTTTATATTATTCCATACTGGTTTATGAAGACAGTTATTTTTGAAAACGTATTAAACAATACAATAAGCATCCTTATCAGCATGCCACACAGATTATTAATCTATTCATTGTATATTTATCATTCCATTTATTTGAGCAGAAATCCAAATCTATTTTGCCCTCATATTGCTTTCCTGCTATAGCTGGACGACTGTGCTGCTCCTGTGGTTGTCTGTCCCAGTCGGGTGAGCTCACTTCTCCCTGCCACAGTCAGTGCACAGGATGTCATCCCTCTGGGTGAGGAATCCACGGCCCACCAGAGACACAGAGCACTGCATACATGTGAAACACTCACTGTGCCACTGTCGCTCCTCAAACGAGATGTACTTAGCACCTGCCAGGCCTGGACACACACACGGATGTTTTACAATCGAGCACAGTGCTGATTCATTTTTTTTTTTTTAATTTAGAGGTGTATAAAAATAGCTGCCAGATGTCAAGAATGAAAACATACTAGTAATTGGTTTGGTGCAACCCACGCATTTCTTGGCATACAGATTACTGAAGCAATCCAGGCAGTATGGGTAGTTTTCTCTTGAGGTAAAGCGCTGGCCTGCCAGTTGTCTCTTGCATCCAATGCAAGTGAAACACTCTCGGTGCCAGGGCTTATCATGATACGTGACACCACCAGTTGTTATGGCCTACAGAATTGAAAGTGTGGATTTCATTTTAGTAATATCAATTAACCATATTGTCCAACATTAAAAACAAAAAAGAAAATACACGAAAATTAAAATCCCAATCAAATCCTTGAGAAATGTAAATATGTTACTAATTGGTGTTTTCATATGAATTTGTATGTGATTTGTACAGAAATGTTCTTTCTTTTTTTTTTTTTAAGCTTGATGGTGCACCCTACATGTACCTGTATGTCAGTGAGCATAATCAAATCAACCGAAAGTGTAAAAATGAGAATTTAATTCACCAATTTGCCAAAACAGTTTTCCATGCTGCTTAAATGCATAGACTGTAGATTTCAAGGTCAAAAAAGCAATCCAAAAGCATCATGTATCATATTGCATTCAATTAATCTGCTATATTCCATGTCTTCAATGGCAAATGATAGCTTTGTTGAGGATTTAGTTATAGTTATGCTGAAAAAAATGCTTTTTGAATCTTCAAAGCTCCAGTTGCATAAATGCTTTTTGATATATTCTCTCACAAATTTTCTCTTTTTGTATTCCACATTTTAAAATACTGTTTTGGAACAGCGTGAAGGTGAATACAGGTGAGTCACTTTTGATTGAACGATAACTTTAATGAAATGTAATAGTTTTTCATATGTCTGATTCCAAAGCTTTCAAGGTTCAAAAAAGACCTTCACCTTCACAAACTTTTTTCTGTTTGTGTTCCACATTAGAAATAAAGTCATATTAATTTGCTGCAATAAAAGAGTGAGTCATTTTTGGGTGAACTGTAACAGTAATACTGTTTTTCAAATATCTGATTCCTTCACAAACAATACACAAAGTAAAGGACTTACTTTTTTACAAGCACAGCATTGGTAGGCGAATTGCTTCTCAAAACAAGGGACACAGAAGTAACTGTTATCTTTAGGGATGAAAGACTTGGTTCCTATTGGCTGCTGACAGCGTTGACACAGAAAGCATGTCTCATGCCAGCTATTGCCTTTGTACTCCATTTTTCGTGATCCTAACACATAAGCAGAAGACAACCTTTATATACTGAGATCTTTAATATTTTATTCAATTTAATAAACAACCTATTTTTAATACAAACACATGCTTTTAATATGTTTTTAAGGGGGGAAATCATTTAGTTACATTTAATTTCTCCAGAAAAGAAAAAATAAAGTGTTCTACCTGGCATGATAGTCTTCTTGCAGGTGTTACACTTTGAGGAATGCTCATGAGAATAGCACTCAGTGCAAAGCATAAGGTCATCTTTAGCAGCAAATGCTTTGTCCACCAATGATCGACTGCACTTGCCACACTTGAAGCAATTTTCATGCCAATGCCGGTCTTTGTAGGAGAGATCCTTCATTATGCATGCAGAGAAAGTCTAGTTAAAAGACTGCAAAACTGTTCTGACTTTCTGTTACTCATTAATCCTTTATTAATGAATCCTTTTTTTTACATTTCTAGAGTTCTTAAAAGCAAATGTAGTCATAGTTGGGTATGCTTCTATAGGGGTGAATGGATACTACAACACATATAATTTGTGTTCCCATTTGATCCAAATGCAAAAGAAAAAAAAACCATGATAGCATTTCAATGACTTTTTAAAAAGGGAAAAAATATTTTGATTGATTACATCCCTAGAAGAGAATTTTGAAATGTAATACAAAGGAAATGTAACACAAAGTTTAGTCCTATAAATATGCATTAATAATAAAAAATAAATAAAAAAGTCTGTGTAAAGGGTCCACTGATCTCACAGATTTTTGATTTATTGCATTGCATTAAAAATTAATTCTATGTCATTTTCAAATATAAAGGTGTGAATTATGATGTCATTTAATGCTTTCTTATGCCTACCTTAGAGTTGCACCCAATTGGCAAAGAACACATCTCACAGCAGTTAGCAAACAGATTCTCATAGCACTTTGTGCAGTATTGGGTATCCTCCTTTAGGATGTATTTCTTTCCGAGCAAAGTGTCCTTGCAGTAATGGCAGTCGAATCGTTCCATAGACATTGTTGTTTATGTCTTAAAAGCAGTAAACAGAACCATAAAAATGTCACAACATACCAGGCTAAAGCAATAAGGTAATTGTCACCCACAAAAAACATACGCCTCTTAAAATAGACACAACAAGCTAAAATTATGGTCTCTGCAAACAAAATCCCTTCCGTGGGATCCTAAACCCCCTTTAAGGTATCAAGAGAACGGCTTGTGATAGTGAGTAAAACTCACCTTCAGTGGCTGCTGGGTGAGATGGCCAGTGATTGAGGGGTTGCATTAAAACGAGCCTCTATAAATACGATTGCTCTTATTAGAAATCCCTGGGGAGAACGGCCCAGTTGCTGATCTCTACACCTTTTATGGGAGTCCAATCACAACGCATGCCTTATGGTCAAGATCTGTGAATGGTGCCACTGAAATGTTATTCATTTGTGTACTCTTAAAGTACTTTTCCATTACATATTATTCCTGTAAGAGTTACAGAAATCAGCATTTTAGCTGAATTAATTTGTGTCAAATGAATCTTCAAATGAAACACATTATCTTCATAGTTACATACTTCATGTCTCGCATATCAGTGAAATTAGCGATTGCTCTGTCCTCGGATACCGGATATCTTACTGTATCCACATCTGAGCCCTCAAGCAACTGCTGAAGGCTTAGAGAGAGTTGAAAGCAAATGTTGTAGAGGATGCCAAGCTTCTCTGCAACCACTTTAAAATTGCCTTGGGTTGACTGGATTACAAGAACTATGCAGCAATTACCACAGCTAAACAGGTTTGACACCGGGGGGGCTCTTAAATGTAAATGGAAGAGTTGATTCTTGACATTTATATTTAAGGGATATACCCAGATAACAGGGAACATTCTCAGAACTTTGGCTAATGTCCTGACAAGGTTCTCTCATGAGCAAACATTCTTCCAGTCACATTAATGAAAATTTATTCATGTTTTCTGGTCTTTAATAATGGTAGCACAAAGTCCATTCTTTTTTTTAACATCATTCATGGAGTGTTTTTTCTCTAGAATGTTTTAATTGAATGTTTGACTAACATCTACGTGTCTCAGAATGTTCAGACATGTGACAGACATGAAATGTTCTCTTGATGTTTGCATAACCAAATAAATAAATAAATAAATGAACATTAAAACTGGATGTTTTGAATGCTCAGAGATTATTATTATATTATTGTAATTCGATTACAATTATTTATACATGGTTCATTTTTTTCTGAAATGTTTCAATAGGATGTTAATCTAAATAAAAATTGTTTTAATGTTACTAGTTTCAGAACATTCAATGGACATTTAACATTCCCATAATGTTTGCAAAATTATAAATTGGAATTTTCCCTTAATGTTTGCATGATCAAAAACATTTTTAAACTAACACAGCCTCATAATATTTTCATGTTTAATTCTACAACATAAGATACATTAATTAATTAGTGTGTCTTGAAAAAGGAGGTTGCTAACAAGTAACTAAATGGGACTACAGAGGTTATTGGGGACAGTAAACATTATCATACCAAACAGGAAAACATTTGTTGGTCAACTTATTTTTAACATTAATCCAAAAGCCAATAAAACCCTCATCACTGCAGCAATCTATATATCTGTATGTATAGTTAGGCATTCAGGCTGTAAAACTTTTTTTGTTCTTAAAGGGGGGGTGAAATGCTATTTCATGCATACTGTGTTTTTTACACTGTTAAAGAGTTGGATTCCCATGGACAAAGTTTCAAAAATTAAGTTGTACGTTTGAAGGAGTATTTCTCTTCCAAAAATACTCCTTCCGGTTTGTCACAAGTTTCGGAAAGTTTTTTTTCGAGTATGGCTCTGTGTGACGTTAGATGGAGCGGAATTTCCTTATATGGGTCCTAAGTGCACTTCTGCCGGAAGAGCGCACGCTCCCGTATAGCAGAGCACTGAGAGCACAAAACTCATTCACTGATCAGAACGAGAGCGTCGCGAAATGTCACAAAAGGAGTGTGTTTTTGGTTGCCAGGGCAAGACAACCATGCACAGATTACCAAAAAACGGATTTCCGTATCTCTGCCTTCGTGTTAGTGCGTCCGCCTCCCATCGGAGACCCGGGTTCGAGCCCCGCTCGGAGAGAGTCGTTGCTGCTGCTGCTCTCATTCAGTTTCAGCCTCGGGATCTGATTCTGGATCATAAATAAACAGCTGAATCTGACTGTTAGCCATGGTTTGTTTTGGATGTTTTTTTCCTCACGGTGTCACAGCTTCCAAACGCTCTCAACACAAAAGCCTACTGGCGCTCGTGATTCTTTAGCTCCGCCCACACGTCACGCCTCCAGCCAGTCGTGTTTTTCCGGGAAAAATCGGTACAGACTATCTTTCTCTTATGAATATAATAAAACTAAAGACTTTTTGGAGTTATGAAGGATGCAGTACTACTCTATAGGTACTCAAGATTAACAGGATATTGTGTGAAAACGAGCATTTCACCCCCCCTTTAATGAAATGTAAGAATTTAAGACCTAATGTATCATTTCAAAATTCTAACTTATTTTTAATTTTCAGACAAGTTAGCTTTTTTTTCTTTCTTCCGTTGCTGTGATGCTTTTGCAAAGTTTGCAGTAATTTAATATATATACAGTACATTAATAGATTATATATACAGTACAGAACTGTTTCATTTGCAGTATTTGGTACTTGACATTTGAGCTGCATCCAACTTATTAAAAAATGAGTCTGAGTTTGTAGTCATATCATTTATCAAGAGGATGAGAGAAATGATCTCGGTGCAAAAATAGCTCAGAAGATCAGCAGTTAAAGAACTTAATCCATCATGCATGTGCATAGGGAGGTCAGTCTATTAGAGAAAGTAGTGATAAATGCTGCCTTAGATTTTCTGCAGTTTCAGACTCACATCATCTGTCTTCATGAATGAAGGGAAAAAACCCATTCATTGCTTGGCAATTTATTCAGTGTGATAACAGTTCATTCATATGATTCTTCTTTGCAAAATTGTCTCGTAAAGTGAAGTGTCCTGGTCCTGGATGCCAAAAGTGACAGTTTGGAGAACATCGTGCCACAATTACATATGCCACAATTACATAACTCCCTGACAGCAGTATTTCGAGTCTCATTATCTGTCCTAAGCATTCATGTCTGTCTTTTTGTTCTCTTTAACAGGTGTCAACATGACTTGATGTTTGATTTGATGAACATCCATCACCAGGGGTTTTTAGCTCAGAGCACGGCTGTTGCAACCACCAGATTAATCTCCAACCGCGCTGCTAGCAGCTCAGCTCAGAACAAACAAACATGCACAGACTTTCGGTTGCTAGGCATCCCAGAGCATGCTGCACCTTTGAATGAAACTAGTGAGTCCACAGTAAAATGTGTCTTTATTTATGTATTTGTGTGATTGGAGAGATTAATACGGAAGTGAGAGGAAGTGTTGGAAAAGAAAAATATCTTTAAACTGAAATATGAATAGATGGAGTCTTTTAAATAAAGGAATCGGAATTATGAAGTAGCATGTAGCTAATGTGTTTATTGTAATAAATCACTAATATTTCTGGACTTTATCCCATTTTGTTGAAGTGGTAGAATGGCAGAAAATGATGGAGATGTGTGACCAGAAATATATTTTAGATTTGATTGATGTGTGAGTGGATCCCAAAATATATTAGAATGCAATTCTAATACAATGCATTCTACTTCTACTTCTACAGTCAGTTTACTCTTCCAGATCAACTTCTTTCATGTTGGAGCAATTATTAATCCAATAACCAGAAACTCATCAACACTTTTATTCCTAGCTACCAAAATTTTGGCATCTTTGATTTTATAGCAGAGATATTTGAAATTAATTCTACTGCCCCCTTACTGAGGTTTGTTACCGCCACAGTAATGCAGTTACACAGGTGGCAGTGTTATTTTAGCATTTATTAATATACTGCATTAGCTTTTATGTATATTTTTTTTTATTAATTTTAGTTTACATTTTTAGCTTTTTTATGTGTTTCTGTCATTAGTATTTTTTCTGTTTAGCTTTGATTTAATTATTTTTAGTTCAGTATTACTTTTTAATTAGTACTTCAACTTACTCTTATTTATTTTGCAAAGTCAACATTTCAATATTTTCATTTCAGGTTTTTATATAATATCTTGTTTGAGGATTTATCTCATAGTCATCTAATGTTTCAAGTTTTCTATCTTATATTTCTATTTTATTTAATTTTATTTCAGCTTTATTTAAATTACCAACAACAGTTTTAGTTAACAATAACAACACTGAAAGCTGGGTCCACAAATTAGAGACAACATTGAAAATCTGATATTAAAAATCTAAAAAAAAAATAAGATGAAGGAAAATTTTCTTTGATGTTCTTTGAAAATCTTTTTCAGGTTGTTATGATCATAATTTCTAATGGAAACATTAATATTAAATGAGAAAATGCTACATTCAAGCATCTCCTCAAGTGGTCTCAAAAGAACAGTGCATTTCAATGCTTTGGCCAAATATTCATGCCTGCAGTAGTGTCTCTGGCCTTAGTGTGTCTAGAGCACATGTGCTAACTTTAACAAATGTTTTTCCTCCCTTTTACAAATAGCAGAAACAATAACCACATCTTACAATCATACATTCTAACAGTCTATTTAATCTGTTGTGACACATCTGCTGTAAAATCTGCTGATCTGACACTGATTATAGGAAGGCATTTCTTCGGCTACATCATTCTCACACATTCGACTCAGGACTAAGATGCTTAATAAAGTGTTGACAGCATAAGTGAAGTCATTGTGTTGAGATCAGGTGGCCTTCACAGTAATAAGTGTTCTCACACCTTTCAGTTTCTCTGAGCTGACGATTGCCTGTCACAGCTGCCCGAGCAGGCGAGGATCAGCAGAACTCTCAGTTGGAAATAAGATAGGCTTGGTGGACAAAGAAACAAAGAGGCAAAATCCATACCCTATGATCTTGCAGAACTGTACACCCCTTCGGGGATCCTGAGACGCTCTATTGGCAATGTCCAGGCAGGAATGGCGAGACAAGGTGACAGGAAATGTCATAAAAGCTGGTTTAACCCATCCAAAGTCTTTATGATATTCTGGTCTCTAGTTTTGAGCCAGGAATTTGGCTGTTTTATAAGATGCCATTTGTATCATTTGCTTATTTTCAGCTGAATTATTATATTCAACTAAAACCAGAAAACTTTAACTGAAATAAAATATAAAACAACTTATTTTATATCAACTTGCTGCCAAGACGTAATTTCTCATTTTCATTTAGTTTAACTTGTGTACTAAAATAACTTAAAGGGATACTCCACCACAAAATTAAAATGTTGTCATAAATCACTTAATCACCCCATGTCGTTCCAAACCCGTAAAAGCTTTCTTAATCTTCGGAACACAATTTAAGATATATTGGATGAAAACCAGGAGGCTTGTGACTGTGCCATAGACTGCCAAGAATGTTATACTGTCAAAGTCCAGAAAAGCATGAAAGACATCATCAGAATAGTCCATCTACCATCAGTGGTTCAACAGTAAGGTTATGAAGCAACGAGAATACTTTTTGTATGTGAATAAAACGAAAATACTGACTTTATTCAACAGTTCCTTTGTAAACAGTCTCCTCTGTGTCTCTCTACATCACTCGAACGCTCTACGCTCTAGCCTACGCTCTTCTGTGTCAGCCGCGCCACAAGGGTGCGCTGTTTTCATTCAAATCAAAGCATAAATACATGCAGAAACAGCGCATCCTTGTGGACTTTGACAGTTTAATTTACTTGGAAGTCTATGGGACAGTCATAAGCTTCCCGGTTTTCATCCAAAATACTCTCTATTGACTCTCTATTGACATACTCTTTATGCAAAAAACACAACAAATGTACTAAACCTACAATGAAAAAAAAAATACAAAATTTAAATAAAATATATAAACAGAATATAAACATTCAAAACATGAATAAAAACATATGATACTAAAATAACTGTCATGATTCTGCCTTCATGTCCTGACTTTTCTCTAGTCTTGAGGCAGGATCATGACAGACCCATGTTTTGTGTACAAGCACATGGCCTTGTCTTTGGGCCATGTGCTTGTGTTGTCTTGTGGTATTGCAGGTGGGCCGCCAATTATTCTAGGGCTGTGCGATTAAAAGAAAACGTCCTAAAATCACGATTTGAGCGTGCGCGATTTCTAAATCGCTTTATACCACAATTTTCCGCAGCCCTGACCTCCCGTATCCGATCCCATCAGAATGCATTGCACCTAGCGCGAGAACAGAGACTGGGCATATGCCTAACTCCAGGTTCACACACTGTCTGTGATGCGCCTTTTTTCTGAGCCAATGTTGACGGATCAGAGCGTTCTCACTGCGGTAAAGGGCTAGAAATAAAAACGTGCGATAATTCATGTCTAACACATAAGCATAGAGTGAATTTGTTAGTGAACAGGATGCAGTTTAAGTGAGAGGAGACACGTTTTAAGTGTGCACACTCTCTCCTCGCAAAGCAGCGTGTATCTGAGCAAGCACGACTGGTTTTGTGACAGAGCAAAGGAAATCTGCTGCGAACAGATAGATTCGCACTCGTACATTATTTTAATGTGCTTTCACGTTATATTTATGCGCTCTCACTGCTGACCGCATACACATACTGTATACACACTGCAAACACCTGAGGCACCACTACAATTAATGAGCTCTATGAACAATGCATGGCAAAAAAGAAAAAAAAGTCCCTGTATACAGGATTTCTATACAGAAGTCTATACATTTTTTTACATCTTCACTATAGTGATAATTTTGACTTATGTCTGTTCTAGAGATGACTTTTTGATAAAGCTCTGATTGGTTTTCTTTTGGAAATATGTTTCAAATTAATCCTGAATGCATTTATGACTGTAAAAGCATATCGATGTGTGTCACAATTGCAAAATTGATTAAAAAAAATCGCGATAGTTTTTTTTTGTTTTTGTTTGTCCATATCGCACAGCCCTAGTTTATTCAATAAATACAGTTTAAAATCTAGCTTCGGAGTACTAAGTTATTAACCCAACAATAGCGGGGTCAGTTAATTTTTTTGAAGTGGGCCGCGCAAACATATGTGTTTGGTTGTGTGGGCCGCGAGTTGAAAAAGGTTGGGAACCACTGCTCTAGATGTTTCTGTATCCTTGAAGTGTTTGTTTGTAGTTAGTGTTTAAGAGTTTGTTTATCATGTCAATCCTGTCCTGTTAAGTTGTTTAGTTTCTGCCCTAGCCGTTGTTTTCCCCCTCGTGGGTTTTGTTTTCCCTTTTTGTATAAATAAATCCTGTGTTTAGTTACTTCCTGTCTGCACCTGAGTTCCTCCTTGCCAAACCCTGACAATAACATTTGATTTTGAGATAATGAATTGCGAATGTACATAATTATTTTATTTATCAGTGTTTTTGAGGAGCCTGAAGCTATTGTCTATAGCTAGAGCAAACATTTATTTTATTTATGAATTCCTAATGAATTTGCCGCCTTGTGATCCTGTAGAGAAATGAAATGGCTTTAAATTTCACGGGTAGATTTCATTGCATTGCGGCGGCAGTACTTGAGTTGGTATTGTGTAAAATCTGCTTGTTGATCTACATTATTTTCTCTGTTTGTGGATTTTGTTGATCAGATCTTTAAATATCCCAGTCCAGAATAGAATTTAATTCTTAATCTCTGTCCTATATGGATTTACACACTGATTATATGCTGGTCCTCTATGCCCACAAAACACACACACACACACACAAACATACACAAACAAAAACATACATTCCCTCATCAACATAATACTGAAATATATAGTAACCCGATGAACTTTACCCCCTTATTTGGCATAAGGACTGAACAACTGGGAGTCCTATTGTTTTGAGGAACAGGATAAGAGTGCATCACCTTAGTGGGTTCAGAAGGATAACTCTAAATGCCAGAGTATCAACACAGGGAGGTCACAACAACAGCGAGGGATTTGATGGCCTGCACACCAAGCTGCCCCTTTGGTGTCATCATTCAGCATACAGTGGATTTGTTGGGCTATTTTTAACAGCCTGAGACATGTTGCTGAAAAAGCAAGTTGCTGTTTGACTAATGGTGGTGCAATTCAATAGGCATGCAGCTGTGTTTTACATGCATGTCTTTTCAAACCTATTTGCCGTTAATTTATTTCAGCGGAACACAAAAATATCATTTTTGTAGAAAATGTATATGTTTTTTTTTCAGTGCACTTATGCAAAACATTTGCATGATTTGTAGCAAGGTACTAGTTCAGTGAAATGCGATGAACAGCTCAAAGACTTGCAGAAGCAACTTAAAATGGCATGGTTGCTACAACAAATGTGTTTTTCTTTCACGGTTACTTTTGTGGTAGTTTATGGTAAGGTTTCATAAAATTGAAATAACATTTTAAAAAGTGATAGAGCATTAATCTTTTAGCATCACTTGCTAAACACTTTATTTACAAACTGCAGCAAGAAGTACAATAACTACCATTGTAAAACAGTGCCAGATTTGCATTCGCCTAGTTCAGATTAAAGTGTATGTGTTTTAGTACAACCCCTGGATATTTCATTTTGAGAGCCTAATCATTTTGCAGAAATGTCACTACAGGCATGTTTTCCCAATGAAGACATTGTGTAATGTTTCATGTTTAAAAAAACAAACCTGGAATTTAGTAATATTTAATAGTTAAATGTTTTTTTTTTTAATTGCACTTATTTCAAAGCCAGAGAATAATACATTTGGCTGTATGGCTTCAGACGACTTGGTAGTAGTTTTAAAAGTAATATGTACTACTTTTGTGGTATTTATATATATATATATATATATATGTGTGTGTGTGTGTGTGTGTGTGTGTGTGTGAGTGATTTATTTTTTGTTAGCTTCATCAAAAAACTATTTGGGTTAAAATTATGGCCAAGTTTAACATTTTGGATAAATGTAACAATTAATTTAATATGTAGGTGAGTTAATAATTTCTTGTTGAATTATTCAAACTTTTTTTCACACTTTTTTCAAGATGGGAAGCAAAATGTTCTGTGAATGTAATTTAATTTTCATCTCTTTATTTTACTAACAGACATCTAAATTTGGCAAATAACAATGTTTTGGTAATTAACATTGCAATGAACAGTTCTATACACCCTCGAGTTCCACAGCACAATAGGAATGTGGGTCATTTTGCATTAGAGTCCATAATGCATAGAGGAGATATCACACTCGATGCTGGAGTTAGTGAGACCAGCCTACATGTGTGAGTCAGCGGGGGCTCTTAGTCAGACACTGCTAACACACTCATTCTGAAAAAAAACTGTTTTAAAGGGTACCAAGAGCTCACAGCCAGCATTTTGTGCACAGGAAATAAAGATTAGGTTAAGAGAGAGAGAGAGACCACAAATCAATACAAGTCAGTAATTAATGGTCAGGAAGTAAATAAGCGGTCGCTGATTCACTTTGTACAGCAAGATGAAACAATAAACAGTTAATCCTTTTTTTTTACAGTTCACATTTTAGTCACAATATGTATTTGTACTGTCACCAGTTCAATATATCACACTGGAGAGAAAGTTTTAGCTTTTAGGTTTTCCAGTCCATTATTCAAAAGACTAGTTCCTAATACCAAAAATGATTTGGATGTTCATTGTGGAAACTGCTTTAGAGACAGAAAATGTCTTTGTTTTCAGCAGGAGACTTTTCTTCCTTGTTGCAAAGGCTCAGAAAGGGCTTATTTTGTCTGTCTCATATCAGGGCTTCATCCTCGTGGCATTCGCTACAGTTTTGAGATTGTCCAACAATACTGCCATTTACAATGCCTAAAGAGCATTCACGGCAAACCGATTATCTCTGACAAACACTGATCTGAGATGTGTAGTGGAGCTTGTGTTACTACACGTCATCCCGATTTTCCTCAAAGTTAATATAAAAAACTCTGGCTTTTTGTGCACATTTGAGTAATATACAGATGGACATTGTTAAAATAGCACTTCTGTTTTTTTTTGTTTTTTTTTTAAACGGATGGTCCCTCATGTATACAAAAGTTAAAAACCCAGGCATAAAATATTTATCCGCTGATGTTACAGTTTATACAGTTTGTTCAATTTGAAAGACACTGGAACACAACAAGAACAATAACCCACAAACATGTGTGCTTCAGACATGAGAATATACATGTGATTCAAGACTCGTGAGTGCCTGAGCCTGGAAATGATTGATAATCCTTATAAACAAAATGTGTACAAATATCATCAATTAAAGTGTGCTTTATCATATGCAAAAATCATTTTCTTAATCGCTTTTGCCTTGGTTTCCAAGAAAAACAAGTAAACATCCTTAAAAAAAATATATTTGCTTGAAGAACAAAATATTGTATGATCAGAGAACATATGTATAATCATTTAGAATCTACCAAATGCATTTCAGTAGTTCAAACAGTAGAGCATAGTGCTTGCAACACTTAGGACAGGGGTTCGATTCCCAGGATAAACTGTATACCTTAAATGCAAGAAAAAGCATCTGCCAAATGCATAAATATATAATATGACCTATTATTATTATTATTTAAGGCTAAATCTAGCTAAATGTAATGCTTAAAATTAGCAAAAATATATTTTGGCACATTGTTATGTCTTTACTTAAATAGATAGTTCACCCAACTATGACCGTTATACATATAAACTTCTCAAAATCATGTTTGATTTATACTTAAAACATAAAAAAAGAAAACAAAAGAAAAAATGTTGTCTTACACAATATTTTTTCTCAGGTAAAAAAATAAATAAATAAAAATCTTGTTCTAAGGATGTTCAGATTTTTTTTTTATATTGGAGATAAGACAAAACGTTAAGAACATGATTGTTTTTTGCAGTTCCAGTATCAGCAGCTTAGTCTTCCACAGCTGAAAATGTTATCATTGATCAATAATAGAGCTCTTCAACCTCATCTAATATTAGACTGACTACATGTATGTGAGCACATCTAAAACAGTCCTTCACCATTAAATGAAAGCACATCTGATAAATGGGATGACCTGAATCCCAAAGATAAAAGATCAGTAGCATCACGTTTGAGAAAGAAAACTTTGACTGCAAACAAATCTTCCAAGCTTCCATCTGAAGCAACTTCTGAATTAGAAAACCTAGTCATTATGCTTCTCACATTATGATTTCATACATCTCGTATGAGCACGTCGAAACATTTGGCAACATTTGGAAAAAAGTCCTTTGCATTCCTGTGAATATGGCACCTCCCACACATGACTGTATGTATACCGGCCTTCTGCTATTGATTCAACACTTCACTGTTAAACAAAAGTGACATTTAGAAGACAGAACTTCACAGTACACATTGATACTTCACAGTATCACATATCCAAGCCATGTAAGCTACTTAACAGTGATATTATCAGCAGTTATTCAGTAAAAAAAAATATATATAATATATAATATAATATATATATGTTGTTTTTCAGTTGCAAATCATGTTGGTTACTGAAATGGTAAAATATGAATTTGCAAAACAACATCCAAAACCATGGAAAATGAAAGGCAGGTTGTCTCAAAATACATTTACAGTACATTTACAGTACATTGACATTTTGCACAACATAAGATCTGTAAACACTGCATAGATGCACTAATGTTTTCACAATAACCAATGATATAAATAAAGCATAAAAATATCAGTTTCAGAAAGTGCTTGGTTCTCATTAAATAAACTGATTTCCTGTATAATGTGCGGTTAGGTGCATGAAAACAGCAAAACTGAATTCCCTCTCTAGGGAACTTGCGCTGCGTCCTCTAGCTCTGAACTATCTCTGCTCTTCATGGCTCTGCTCTATGGGGACTGCCACCGTGCCTGAAACACGTGTCAAACAATTCCAATCCCATTGGCCCACATAGCCCGTGACATCACAGGCCGAATACGTCACCGAATTTTATTGTCTTCAGGAGCCGTTTGTTTGACAGTTAGTGTGAAGGCATAATGGAGAAAACCAAGGCAGGTTTCTGAGGTTTCTGACACCCGAGGACACACAATCTAAGGGTGCTGTGTCTTCGTGAGGAGCACATGCGTTCATGCTACTAAGAGTCTGAACATGCAAAAGGCAGAAGCTTGTGGCAGATTGGACGAGTGCTTTCTGGCCAGTCATGACCTCCCCTCCCTCAGGGGACTCCCCTTTCTTTCCAACCTCCAAGTTAGTGAGATCACGGGACAGGCCATATCCAGCTCAGCTGCATCTTTTTCAGCATGTGGATTACACTAATATTGAGGGTGCGGGTGAGCATGAAAATGTGAAGATGCCCCCTGGAGATGCTAGTGAGCTATCTCTCCCAGGGTGAGTCATCGTCTTTAAAGACCCGCTTCAGACCAACTTGCGTCTGAACTGCAAGGTGTATGTGGCGGCAGGTCAAGCTGGTGGAGCTTTGTATACAATGGCTTTGTTAAAAGCTTATCAAGCTGACTCGCTTAGAAATCTAGATGAGGGCAAGGTTTTATCCCTCAGGCAGTCAAGGAACTGTGCCGCACCACAGACTTGCCGTGCAATGGCAGCAATGGTGGCTACAGAGAGGCATTTGTGGTTAATGGGATGTCCCTCATGTTTGGATGGGTTCTCCATTTTTCTGAGTTATGTTAGTGGCCCCGGGCATCAGTGGCTTACTCCCTTTCTGAGGGAAGTTTTGATGTATGTCTGTCGCTTCCCTTGGTGCTATCTCACCAGGTGAACAGGCATGCACATGGCATTGGATTAGGTCCGTTCCCCATAGTGAGGACATAGTGTGATTTGCCTAGAAGGGGATCTATGCCTATAACCATGGCTCCTCGAGAGGAAACAAGATGCTGGGTGGTCTCACCATGCCTAAATTGACTAAAGACTAAATTGATGAGGCATTCAGCAGGTGCCCTCTTATACTCCCGGACACCTGCCTGTGACATCATGGGCTACATGGGCCAATGGGATTGGAGTTGATTCACATGTGCTTCAGACACTGGTCTTGCTGGCAGCAGTCCCCATAGTCTCTGCTAGAGGACGCAGCATCTCATTCTCTCTCTGGGAACCACTGTTACATGTGACGTTTTAAAGCAATATTTCACACAAAGATTCTGTCATCATTTAGTCACCCTTGTGTTGTTTCAAATCTGTATGGCTTACTTTTTCTGCAGAACACAAATTAAATTACTTTTGTGTGTTATTTTGGACCCCATTAACTTTCACTGTATTGGAAAAAAAAACTATGGAAGCCCATTTTTTCAAACTCATAAATTCTAACAGTTTCCTTAACAAGTTTACATATCTCTCTTCTTCGTTTATACAGTATCTCACAATTCAGACTTTGTTTCTCAGAATTCTGAGTTTATGTATCAGCTGTTGTTTTTTTGTTTCCCCTGAAGAATAAAAAATAAAATTATGACTTTTTTTATGACATGAGGCTGTGTAAATGATTTTTGGGTGAACTGTCCCTTCTAATGCAAATTGTGCATTTTGGTTAAAATCTTCTTTCCCAATAAATATATACTTATTAAACACTAAAATGCATGATTTGCATCTAAAATATAATTTACAAAATATGTTTGTGTGTAT
This sequence comes from Carassius auratus, assembly GCF_003368295.1. Lineage (NCBI taxonomy): Eukaryota > Metazoa > Chordata > Actinopteri > Cypriniformes > Cyprinidae > Carassius > Carassius auratus. The sequence continues at coordinate 75,972 of NW_020525524.1, read as the reverse complement.
GTGTTCCACAGAAGAAAAAAGGTCATACAAGACTGGAACGACAAGTACGTATTTAAGTGACAGATTTTCAGTTTTTACAGAGAATGACAGAGTTTCAAACTTATTAAACTCTAAAATGCATCATTTGCATCCAGATTAATAAACACATGAAACCAAACACAAAATAAATGTACATCTACTTTTTTTACATTTTACAAAAATAAAAGTCTGTAAGTGCTCACGACTAACCCTCATGAAGTTACATGAAGCTCTTATTGTCAAGCAACTTTCATTAAGCCAGTCCAGTGTTTCAGTTGTGGATTAACCCCAGTACCATTTGTCAAGATTGTTAATTGATTTGTACTCATTGTGCCTTCTAATGTAATCGCAAGCCAGACACGTGTGTTCAGCCCAGAAGTATGCCTTTTTCACCTTAAAGTGTTTACGCCAGTCAAAGTACTTCAGGTAAAGCTCCTCATTTTTATCAAGGAACAGGAGGTAATCAGCCAGCTCCTTTGGAGATGGGAAGTCATCAACGTGGATGAAAGCATTTCCCTGCACAAAGTTCTGATAGTTCTCCCTTGGTGGTCCAAGCACCACGGGTACAGTGCCGATGGAAAGTGGGTTGTACAATTTCTCAGTGATATAGTCTTTGTGAATTGAGTTCTCGAATGCCAAATAGAATTTACAGCTTGCAATTGTAGGGAAATAGTCCTGGTCGGAAATGTACTCACCAAATGCTTGTCCGTATGCATGAACCTCGATGTGCTTGTATAGTTCATTGTAGTATTTCACTCTGACGTGGTCTGGGTTCCAATTGCTGACGATCCAACAAATCAGCTTGTTCTTGCTTGGTGGCACGAAGTCCTCCTCTCCTTGGGCCCCGACAATCGATCCATAAGGCACTTCTATATCAGCATCCCGCCGATAGTTTAGAGTCAAATTAAACAGGTTTTCAATTCCAGGTAACTGAGATGAATGCGAAGGTGATTCGAAGTTCATCCAAATCCATCTCTGCAACGTGGGCCGATATGTAGGTGGCATGTTGGACAGGTCGCTGGTGATGTCCCTGTGATGTATGACCACGGCGTCAGATTTGTTGTAAAGGTTTCGGTCGGCAGTGAGGAAGCAGCCATCAATATTGAACAAAGAGCTACAGACGTTCAGGTCGTACGTTTCACCGAAAGGCCAAAGCCAAACAAGGATGGTGGTCTGGTTCTGTTCACTTCTGGTGGAAAGGAGGCTCTTCACTCGGGCTGTGGACGTTTCTGACTCGACCGGGCCTGACAACCAGCTCGTAGACGGTTTGATGTACATTAAAAACAAAGTCACAAAGCATCCTAATAAAAAGATACCAAGCAGGAGGGGTCGTAGGATTCTGTAAGTTGGTGCAGATGGCATACTCTGGCCTTTAAAGAGGAAGTAGATGAAGATCAAAAGGCAAAAAAGGGTTATTGTATGAAACAGCTCCTTATAGACCTTATAGACCTGCCTATATAATTTAATGCACTATTTAATTTTCGACAGGTATGAAAACAATGCTGTAAGGGATAGAAGTACAGTGCATTCAATTTAATTGTGCTATTGTTTAACAACAAACTGAAACGTCTTTCTGTAAAACGTTCAGTAGACAAAATCTCCATAAAACAGTTGTGAGTTGAGACTGGGAAAATTACTTGATGTAGGAACTTTATACTGTGCGTGCCATTTGAATATATATATATATATATATATATATATATATATATATATATATATATATATATATGTTAAGGTATATGTTAAGGTGTCTCATCCATCAGATGATTAGATGTGCACTACTGTAATGAATATAAACATAAGATGCATAAAAATCCTAGACTTTTTATAAAGAGACATTTACATGCCTAGGACGTTTGACTGTACAAGTATACTTGAGATAAAAATGCTGGCTGGTTTACACACACACACACACACACACACACACACACACACACACATATATATATATATATATATATATATATATATATATATATATATATATATATTATTTAGAGAGAAAAAATATATGATTAATATATTTAACATGACTAATAAGTCAACTAATCACAAGCACAGTTAATTCCAATTTAAATGCAAAGAAAATAATCTTAAAAATTCACCTGACAGATTTGCTGATATCCAGAAGGTAAACTGATTGTATGTTCCAGGTTCTTCTTTTTATTACCAGAAGACTGTCAGTCTTAAAATCAAAGGTCTTCTCATGAGGGGGAAAAAGACATAAAATAGATTTTCATCACTGTACAATCAACAACTATCAGATGTCAAGCATTTTAATGAATAAAGCTGCAGACTGACTATAAAACTGAATATCAATATCTATCACTTTGTGTAGAAAGGGTGTAAACAAACATTTTAGACTGGGGGATACAAATGTGAAAGTTTAAGATTTTGTCATTAAAAACTCCATATTATTTGACCACTGTTCAGAATATTTAGGGAGATGCACCTCCCTCATCGTCTCTGGTGGTCCTGGGCCTGTTGTGGGATTGTATACTTAAAAATAATTCTGGATCATTGCAAGAACAATTAGACAATCAGTTATTTATTTGGAAACACTGCCATCTTTAGGATATCAACAGATAATAGAATCAAAAGGCCTATATTTACACCAAATTTCCACCTTGACAAGATGTTAAAATGATCTTACAGTTTAAGGATCTAGAAACACTAGAGTTTGTTTTCAGAATACATTCCCAGAACAGAATCCAAAATATTTTTTCTTTCCTCCCTTTTTCTTTTTTCTAAATGAAAACCATGGGACTATAATGCAATACATTTCCCAGTCTTTCTTAAAACCACACTGCCCATTACATCCAAATTCTTCAAAAGTGAACCAATGACTTCAAGAGGCTTAAAAAAAGAGATTATTATCAAAACATACCATTAAAAATCAAATAAACATTCACTTCACTTATTCAATTCACTTCAATGGACTGAATCAACAGCTCAATTAACTGTACAGTTTCACAGGAACACCTGCTAATAAAAAAATACATCTTCACAGCTTTCACCCTGTTCTGTTTAATAGATGTGCTAACCTGACACATATAAGCAAATTAATAATTGAAGAAATCAATTAACAACCAATAAGTCACATTTCTTTCTATTAACTTTCACAGCAACCCTTCACAATAAGGTTCCATTTGTTAACATTAGTTACTATACTATAACAAATGTATTGCTCATTGTTAGGTAATATCAGGTGACACATTAAATAATGTTAATGTAACCTCAATGCAATTTGTTACCATTTTTACATTGTACATGTATGTGGACTTAAAAAGGCAACATGACAATAAAACGATTTGTGATATTTCCTGTGAGAAATATTGCATCTAACACACCTGTTACTCATTCATTTCATATTCATAATGCATTTCAGTTGTGGGGTTTTGCACACACTACACAACACTGTTGGCTGATAAATGAGCTTTTTTTAATCTCTGCAGTGTTCATTCGCTATTAATCCAAGTGTGGACACATGGAAGAGCTGTTTAAAAGGTTTATCAGTGCATTTGTGACTCAATCATCTCACATCACAGCAAACGCTCTATGTAAGAGCGGACACAGAGAGGGCTTCTGGGAAATATATCATACATATGCTAAATCAAACATTGCTCATCCAGTACATGATCAAATATAATTATCCTAATGGATTATACATTTCTCAGAGTTTACAAACTCTGGGCAATAATCAACTATTTTAAGGTCCTGAGGGGAGGATCATTTAAGAGTTTGGCATTTCACATCTTGTTTCCAATGCAGGCCTATATACTGTATATATTTACATATTTTTGGCCATACATCAGATGCATGATTTTATTAAAGTAAACAAAGATCAATGAGGTTGCATAATTGTGTCTCTCTCGGAGACACAAACGGTGACTATTCTTTGAGAAAGAAAGGCCTTTTGTTTTAAATGTATTGTGATGTATTTGGGACACAGAGTTGCATGCTGGTAGTTGGCTTCGGTGTTGACGTCTAATAAATAGAAGATGTGGATGAAGGACATGAAGATGAAAAGAAGAACCATTAAATATGAAGCGTTTCTGTAGTTTATTTAGCTTTACCAATTAGTGTCTGTCCCATCAGTGATATGGTGGTAAAATATTTAATGAACACACATCTAAAATCGTTCATATAAACAAAATGAACGTATAGTGCAAGGTGTTATGTTTTGGCCAGTGATGCTGAAGGTCATCTTAAAACAGACTGTCACAAAATACTACACAAAATATGGCTATTCCTTAAATATGACACGTTTCCTCTTTCCAACATCTCGACTGCTTTGTCTGTTTTAAGCAAACACGCATTGTATCCAAAAAGGACGCATGAAGCATCCCTTGAGAATGATCGTCCCTGCCATGTTTAATTATTATAGCTCAAAAATCCCCCAAGAGATGAATGAAAAAATTATTTTGCACGCAGTGCGTGATATTTAAAGCCTGAAGTCGTGTCCTGCAATATATGCAAAGCATACAGGTAATATTCATATCGGTAAATCGCTTGTCTCACCTGTCCATCAGCAAACATCCTCGAGGGAAAGCCACATCATGCGCTTCTTTTATCTACATCCCACATACCTCGCATGTCGGGATGGTGCTGAAAAATCTCCAATGATGGCAATATTCGGATAGGATGTAGGCTACCTGGACCCATAGTGTTCGCGTCAGGGCTTCACTGCATATTGCAATGTGTCCGCAGTGATGACAGACTCAAATCAGCGCGTGCAAGTCAAAATGTACGATCCTATGGGTCAGAAACGGAGAACGCGAGCAAGTGCATCGCTGGAAAGGACCCCACGTAACGCGGTGTGATGTGATGTATAATAATGTCCCCGTGCTGTCCATATGCATGGATGTAATTATAGATTTAGAGTGTGTGTGCGTATATGGGCGTGCGTGCGTGTTTGTGTGCAGTTAATACATGCAAGAATGCAAAGATATGCATGGAAGGGGAAATTAAATTTGTAACTGCGTTACACTGGATTATGTATGTACTCGTGGATTATCCCTTTGTTTATCATTGCTGTTTGCATTCAGTGGCTTACAGCCTATGACAGTCAGATGTGTATTATTTATAAATACATGCATGCTATGTATAGAAAAAAACGTGGTCCACATATAAATTTCATGTAATAATTTGTTTTAAAATCGGTTTAATATAATAATTTAAACACATGTAGATTGGTAAATAAGCAATTACACAATCAATTATGTGAGCAAATGATGACCGCATGGCATTTATAGTTTATTTAAAGTAAATATCTCTGAATGCAATTGGATGAGTTTAATGAGTCAGGTTTCCATAAAAAGGAGTTAAGATGCATGCAAGTAAAACAAATGCCTACGATACAAAAAATAACTAAATAAACCGTGGCCAACTTTTATATTCCATTTTGCTGTTTGAATTGTTAAATATATTGATGGAATATATGGATATTTTGAATGAAAATGTACAACACAGTGTTTTTTATTTTACATAATTTATTGTTCATTTAATAACTCCCATTCTTATAAGAAATAATCAATTGAATTCATTTTGATGCCAGGGAAACTGCCAGTTATGTTGGTCACACTTTATGTTAGGTGGTTTTATTACTATGCACTTACATTAAAATTTAAAGAATGTGACACAGTGTGTCATTGTATTGTTCTGAGAAAGAAAGCTTATGAATGTCATGTGAATCTTTAAAGACTTTTCATCTAACAGTAGATTAAAATGCATATTTACAAATAAATGTAATCTATTTAAAACTCAATTTTAAGCTAAGTACACAGTATATTATAACAATAATTTTTATTTCAGTGTTATTTGTTTTTTCTTTGTAATTATTTGTGAAATGTACCAGCAATTCTGAGTGCAAATTGTTTCTACATCATTTTTTTTGTGTGTAGTTAAAAACAGTATAATGTAGAACTAGGTTTTATTTACAATTTCAAGGTAGAATATCTCTGATTATGATTTAGTACTATTTGACCAGTTTAATCAGTCAAGTTATCGTAAGAGGCATGTAAGTAAACCAAACTGCACACAACTCAAACAGACCAAAATAAAACAAACCATGGCCCTTGTCAGCACTACTTAAGGCAGAATTGCTCTTGAAAATATTAGACTTTTCTTTACTCCAGCCATTTCTTCTGCTCCTCACTGAATTTTCTAGCCCATTTCTGTGTTATCTCTAAATAAACTGTAGGTTTATGAGGAAGGTAGTCAAGATACACAGTTTTACCCCATGTCTTTGGAATGGCCTTTTCGATTTGTGTTCCTTCATGCCATTCATTGAATGAAGTTATAGAGATGATTTGTGGCCTTGCCTCCACAGCTGCATTAAATGAGGTCTCATAGTACTTGCCATTAATGCGGTTCCTTGTATTCTGGGAGTTCCAAGGTCTAATGCTAGTGTCGATATAACCTGGCCCTACACTTGGAATGAATATCAAGTTATTATAGTCACAGAAGGTTTTGATGGATCTCCAGTTGTGATGTGAGGAGCCATAAGTAAAGCCATTGGTGGCAAAATATGTGTAGATTCCATCAAATCCAGCAGTCTGTATGTCCTTCTTATGGCTTTCTTCCACAAGAAGAGCAATGAAGATGCCATCATAAAGTGTGTTCCTGATTGTCGATATACCGTTTGGCTTTAACAGCTGTGCCCAAACATCTGGAGTTTGTAAGTAGGAGTCATATATATAATACAGTGGAAGAAATTTGCCAGTGCTTGTTTTGTATCTATAAAAAGCAGGATGGTTTCCATACCTGTAAAACACAATAAACAATAAGTGAAATTAAACACCTCTGTGGAATGATTTTCTTTATTTATTATTTAGATTAACTATAGAACAATTGGAGTGAATGGGTGCAGTCAGAATGAGAGTTTAAAAACATCACACGAATTCACAAGTAATCCACATGACTCCATCACATCCATTAATGTCCTGTGAATAAGAGATCTGCACGGTTGAAATAAACAATTGCAAACACACAGACAAGCATTTGTGGTTAAAAATATATACACATTTTTAGAAAATTATTGTTTCGCTAGAAAAGAATCATGCTGGATCATGTGGAGTTCTTTGAAGCTGCATTGAAAATACAATTTGGACATTCAACTCATTGGCCACCACTGAAGTCCATTAATTATTCAGTTATCAGGAAATGTTTATTCTGGAAGTGATCTAATCCTTGATTGGTTTCTTACAAACACAAAACCTTTCACTTCACAAGATGTTAAATAATGAACTGGAGTCGTGTGGATTATTGTGATGTTTTTATCAGCTGTTTGAAATCTCATTCTGACGGCACCCATTCACTGCAGAGGATCCATTGGTGAGCAAGTGATATAATGCTAAAATCAGTTGGATGGCCTGAGGTAAGTACATTTTCAGTACATTTTCATTTTTAGGTGAACTACTCCTTTAATATTAACCTAGATTTATAAATGTTGTAGAAGTATTGTCATTGTCCGCTGATACATGATAGTTTTAAAGCTGCGGTAGGTAACTTTTGACACTCTAGCGGTTAATAAACAGAACTGCTTGCATCTTGCGGAAGAACATCGTAGCCGGAACTACTTCTCTCTATTTAAGTCTATGAAGAATCACAAAGGTACTGGGTTACTCCGCCGCGGTACCCCCGAAGCAATCTAAAATAGTCCGAATATAAACACTTATTATAGGTGCACCCTAGTGATTCAAGACAAGCTAAAAACACGGTTTGGAAAATGGATTCATGGTGTACTCGCTTATTATATATATTTTCTACATTTTGAACACAAACAAAGTTACAGACCGCAGCTCTGATTGGTTATTTTCTAACCAGGAGTGGATGAATTTCTGCAAATGGCAATAGGAGCACTGGGAGGAGCCAGAGGAGCTTGATTTTTTCCACAGATTATCTGTCTCATATTCTACTGTCAGGACATAATGACAGGTTTAACAAATATGTAAAAAATATATTTTTACAAAAGTTACCTACTGCAGCTTTAAGTAACTAATGTTAAGAAACTGAAAGTGTTATTTCTTTTATATGTTTTCTAAGTATGAATAGATAGAGTTGAATGAAAATTATCAAACATACCGCTCCACAATATATTTAATATTTTCATGCATATTTGCATCATCTCGCCCTTTGTATGGTTCAATGTTAAAAGCAACCTGTCAGGGATAATAAAAAAATAAATGCATGAGACACAAAAGCAAAGACTATGCATTTCAAACCTCCATCTGTATCTACTGTACACCACCTTCAATTGATATTTGTCAGCTGCATCCAGAACCAAAGGCAGAAAATTATCAATTTCTTCACCATTGTCGTCATTCATACTAAGTGGATACCACGAAACTGCTAGAACACCTAAAATAAAATAAAAATATTCAGTAGATGGAGCAAATACAGTAAAGAAAATGTTTCAAAGATGATTCTCACCAACATCAGCTGTTCGCAGCTGTCGCATGTGTTCCTCTAAAACTGATGGATCTCTGGAGCTGTATGGACCTAGCGCAGGGTAGAAATTGGCCCCGATGTCATCAGGAGGGTGGTGTCGTCCTGTCGAATAACCTGAGGCCACCTTGGGGTCCCAGTGTGGTAAGAGTGGATGATCCCAGTGAACATATTTTCCATCAAACTGTGGGTTCCCATACCACACATAGTAGAAAGCGTGCACATTGTAATTTGGCTCAGGAAAATCTTGCATTTTGTTCTCCATTCTATCAGCTTTCTCTGCTGGTATCAGCTGTGCAGGTTTAGCAGACACAACAACGCTGTTATCTTGTTCCATTTGTCCCGGAGGTGGAATAAGTCTTAATGCAAACTGACTGCCAAACTGATTATCCTCAGGGTTCAGAGACTTTAAGATGACTGTTATAATAAACACGGCCAAGGCTAATGCGATAAGTGCACAACATGACTTACGCCTAAAACGTGCCATTACCCTGGATAGTTAAAGTCCATTCCACGGAAGATGTTCAGTCAATGGTGGAACAAATATGTTAATTGAAACCCTCAAGGTTCATTCTTCATCTCCAAGCTTCTACAAGAATAGCTGTAAAATAAATAAATAACTCACTAGATAAATAGATTTTATTTACGTGTATATATTATATATAATATATATATTTTCATGTATTACAATTATTTGTTAATATAAATGAAATAAAAAAATATACACGTTTAAATAAAACTCTTGTGTGAAAAGACTTGTAGCCTACATTTAGTTGCACAACTTACTTTTATGACACTAATCATTAACTTTTAGCCTACGATGCTGTTTATACTAAGTACACGTACAATAAGATAGAAGGGCCATTTTAACAGTTTTTTCTATCAACTTATAAGTCATACTTGTGAAATTCACTGTATTCATCTAAATAGGCAGTATTAGTATGTTGATATATATATATATATATATATATATATATATATATATATATATATATATATATATATATATATATGTTAAACACAAGACTTAAATATATGACAAGTGCATGTATGTCATTGCATTTAAATGGTTACCTATTAAATGAAACGTATTAAAATAATCAAGACGTGTTCCATTAAAAAATCTATAAATTGCTGTTACAAATAATTCATATTTTAGAGCTAAAACGGGAACCAGTGAATAGTTATTACAAAACCTCATAGAAAAGAGGCACATGGAACAGCTATTTAACACTGACACATATAGAACTGAGACTGAAATTAATTTTATACTTATTGTATTTTAAAACATATGCAGCATCATACCTTTGTTGAGTTGTTTTATAAATATATTAATATATCTGACTGACACTTTAAACTAACGCGGAAAGATCAGTGTCAGTGACCACAGACAGTAAAAGAAACCAGTATTTGCTTCTGTCTTGTTTATTCAGTAATTGTAGATATGAGCGATCTTTACTGCATTCTACTGGACGGGAGATGAATTTACGAATTCTATTATGGCGAAGACTGAACTCATGAATAATAATTAGGAAGCGTTTACGTAGTGTTCGTAAATTCGGTGTCAGACGGGTTATAGTAATTCATCGCCTCATTCATTGTTTGTTACAGTTTGCATCAGCTAATTTCGGAGATTAATGTTTTCTTTGAGAGGAAACAAATGTGTAATATAAGTTCAGTTGCAGCTCACAATTGTCACATACAGAAAAATAAGTTACAAAAAATGCCTACAGCAATATATCTTTGTCGTTTTAGTCCAAGAGAAGAATTTCGTGTTTCTTATTTTTATTCATTAAATTTTTTTTAATAGTCGCATGCGCAGCCATGAGAGGGCACTGTTTGCATTCAAATGAATGGGTTGCGAGGGAAGAGTCTGGCTACATAGGCACACAGTAGTTATGTGTTTGTGCAGTTTTCTGAATGCATCTTGAACATCGATATATTCATAATAAGCATATACTTCAGGAACCTTTTCTTGTGAATTTCCACAAGACGGCATCAATAAAATAAAAATTAAAATAGGCGAATAAGTAAAAGTAAAAAGATGAAGTGCTGGGTCTGCACGTCTCAAAATATAAGCCACAATACATTTTAGACAATTCCACTTTAAAATGTAGTTTATTGGATATAGATTTAGACTACTATATACACTCCATTGTCAACACTGAGCTGCTTCAGAAGTGAAAAACAGTCCCTGGTGTCTGAAATGACTTCAGTTAATCAAACAAAGCTTGCAAGCAATCATTTCCAAAGTGCACTATGTACACACAATATGGCAGGTTCTAGTGATGCTTTATGAGGACGGATGCAGAGCTGAGGGATTTTTCACATCTTAAAGTCTCCAATTTCTCTGATAAATAAGACTTTGATGTCGGTGCCACTCTGTGCCTTTGAGAATCTTTCACAGTTATTTTTGAACCTAACAGTGAAATTATGGTTCGTTTGGATAAGAATCAAAGGAGAAGCAAGAGCTGTCTTGCGACAACCTGATAATTCACATAATTGCTTGCCAGCTCCCTTGGGGTACAGTGAGATTAAGTGCTGTTATGCTTACTCTGCCCTTGCTCTAATCTTAATATACATACAACCATTATAAAATTGGATCAGTTTTTTTTTTTTTTCAGATTTATTCAGTTTTAATGTATAACAACCTGAAATGTGGTTGCAATCCAATTTTCTTTTTTTTCTTTTTTTTATAACAAATAAAAACAGTAATCCATGGTTTTGGAAGTTACAAATAATAATAATAAATGTTATTAATGTTATTAGATAATACCGATTAGATATTACTCATTGTCACAGATTGAGTGCATGTGTTCCAACATATAATATTCATTTATCAGGCTTTTTCTTATTTATTCATATTTTAAAACGAATAACTTACAGAATAATGTTTGTTACAGCTACAGTTTTACTTTCTTGCATAAGGTTTTAATAAAATTAATGCAAATAAATTATTTTAATAAAGTGTAATAAAATTAAATTATAAAAATAATTCAGAATTAGTTTAATAAACAACAAAATTAAAATGCTTATTTACTTTAATAACTTGCAATAGGTTTCTGCTACAGTTTTGCTTTGCTAAAATTAATTGATTTAAATGAGTTTTAATAAAATTAATGCAATTAATTCATAATTAATTTAAACATGGAAATAAACAAATTAAACTTAATGAATAATCTGCTAAACTGATTCAATGTAATTTAATAAACGATGAACTACAAACCATTATTTATATGAAAACCTTACAACAGGTTGCTGCAGGCTTTCTTTCTTGCAAAAGGTTGGAAATGGATTTCAATGAATAATGCATTTTATACATTTTAAGTGATTAATTTACAGGTGTCAAGAAGTTAGTCCGTTAGACTCACAAATATGTGAAAACGTTGAATGGCTCGTGCTATTTTTCCACTTTTTTTTTACTATGGGCTCATCGCCATGACGTCATCGCCCCAATGTCAACAATGTTGCAATTTAGAGGAGGCGCGTGCTGGAAATGCCACAATCAGCAAAGAGCAAAGCAAAAGCACGCGGTCTCGAATGTAACTCAACATAGACGAAGACTAAACACAGCGTTCCTCCGGCTTCAAAGAAACGAACAACCGTGCACGCTCCTCCAGCTGTTTGCGAAACGCGAAGAAAGAGACCATGTGAAAGCGTCTTTTGAAGAATATCTTCGTGCGGGAACGACTGAAAGTTTAGGTGAGTGACCAAGCCGACTGTGGTGCTGTTACAGTTTATGTGCGTCTAATTATTAAGAGTAAGTTGTTTGTGGTCCATGCATGCCTTGCGCACAGACAGAAAGCTTACGTCAACGGTTTTGGATGTACAGTCAGTCAGAGGAGCTGCACTGACGATTTTAGGTCTGCAGGTTCGTGCTTCATACAGTCACTGGTAGCCTCCTGTAGATGTCAGGTACAATTATGGGCTGGACTGGATGCACTCTGACTGAGACAATGGGAAGCAGTGATTCAGCAAGACAGTGTTTCATGCGTTTTTGTGTAATATAATGTGTGTGCTCATCAGAGGTGGGTAGTAACGAGTTACATTTACTTCGTTACATTTACTTGAGTAATTTTTCGGGGTAACTAATACTTTTCGGAGTATATTTAAAGATGGGTACTTTATACTCTTACTTGAGTAAATTTTTTGGGGAAAATCTGTACTTTTACTTCGTTACTGTGGCCGACGCCCCTCTCGTTACTTTATCTTAAAGCAATAAATGTTATAAATGCTTCAGTTTATTCCAAACACGCCGTCTACTTTTCTCTGGGCAATGAGCGATGCCCATTCGCGAATGATTCATTCTTTTGAGTCAATTCTGTTCAAAGGCTTGATCAAACCAATTGGCAAACGAGTGAATTGGTTCATGAATCAGTTCACTCAGAGTTGTAACGTTTAAGAATATCAGCAGCGCTGAAAACGGGGCTATGGAACTGCACTGAATTGAAAGCAAATCTTCAAAGGCTATTATTTGCTTGCGATGGAGATCCTTATTAGATGAACACCACGTGTGCTGTCTACTGTTTAACAGGTAATAACTTGAGCTACATTCTATTACAGTACACGATACCACTGTGACATTAGTTTGTTGTAGGCCTACGTGTGTGGCTTATAACAGAGGGGGAGTCAAGTTGAATGCAGCTTCCAAAAGACAAAAAAATAGCCGATTAAGATTTTATTAATTTTAATACAATCACACCGGTGCGAGTACGTTCAACAAGTCATATCAGCTGCTAAATTCAGATCTGTGATCGCTTGCTGGCGCTGAGCCAGAGACAGACGCGTTTTTACAGCGCTGCGCATTATAACCAATCACACACGATTCTGTTGAGCTTTTGAATGCAATGGCCAATCAGAGGTGTTCAGATGAGTCATCGCTAAAATGCCGGTGCTTCCTTCACTCGCTCACTGAATGGAGACCTCTTTCTGGCGAATTCTCTCGTCAGAAACAACAAAGTGCAGATGTGTGTACGAATCTATAATTAAGATATTGATTTCACAGTGTAAACAGTTTCAGTGATTTTAACAGGAGTTTCTGAGAGTGATTGAAATCTAGACATTCAGTGAAAATGATCTTTAATCATGTAAATGTTATTTGCTCTCTTTCTGAACAATGAAAGATTAGTAGCAATATTTATATCACATTAACTTTCAATGTTAAATTCACATTTAATATAAAGTCAGTCGAATTAAAAATATGTTATGGCATGACGCCTATATTTGTTACTTAAGTAAACAGACAGGGTTTTATAATAAATTACATAAATTGGAGTAAAGGCTGATGAAATATATACACACACATACATTACATACATTTTATCTATTTATCTAAATAAAAATAGGCTCCGTATATATGACCCAAAGTAACTAGTAACTAACTACTTGAGTAGATTTTTTATCCGATACTCTTTTACTCTTACTCAAGTAACTATTCAAGACTAGCACTTTTACTTTTACTTGAGTAAATATTTATAGATTTACTTTTACTTTTACTTGAGTAAAGTTTTTGGGTACTCTACCCACCTCTGGTGCTCATCCCTCTCAAACTTCTATCTATCTATCTAGTAGTACTGCCATGCAAAGGCAAAATGAAAAAAAAAAAACATTAATCCCAGGGTTATTATAGTTAACACACAAAAACTTTATTTAAAATAAAATTTACATCAACTTAAGTAAATATAATTTTTATATATATATATATATATATATATATATATATATATATATATATATATATATATATATATATAGAAAAATAACTTGTATAAAAAATATGTGTATGATGACTTTGGAGGAAGTAAAGCTGGTAATGGTCAACCGATAACCAAGCCTTTGGAACAACGAAAACATAAATCAATAAATAATAGACTAAAGTGTTTCTTAATGTTTCTTATTTTTGGAATTTTGGAATTCAAAGTAGGTATGTTGAAACATAAACATACTATAACATATTGTGTGTTAAACTGTGTTAAAAAACTGTGTGCAGCACTGTGTTGTAATGAAAGAAGTGTGAGAGGGCTTTGGTTTTGTCATTGTGAATCTTTACTGTCAGACATGTCTAACACTTTAGAATATCTTATGAAATATCATCTTTATCCTATCTATTCCGTTACTGTTTATGAAACCAGTTGCGTTGCACCACAGATCCAGATTTGATGCGTTTTTGATTATTCAGTAAGGGTGAAGAAGATATGGTTAATGAGGGGATGAGTTGTTTGTAGCTTACATCCCGTGAGATGAGATGTTCACAGGTCTTTATGGTGCGGCATATAGAGTAGCTAATTCCCTGTGTTCATTGTAGAAATTCTTATCTGATTCTGGAAATTTTCAGACTGAATCCACCTTTAGCTTTCATCTTAATAAATATGCTCTCTCTTTGACACTTTTGAATGTCTTACCTGCATCTTTATTTAGAGCTGTGACCTTAGTGTGGTAATATCATGAGACATCTTGGTCTTAATGTGATAATGAGGTTTAACTGCACTGCATTACCAGTTACTGATGTTAAGTGCTCTCATGATCTTTATAACAGTAAAAGATTTGGCTTAGGGCTTGGATCTGTTTTATTGTTCATCCTTATTCTATACTCCCAAAAGTGTTTAGATGGGTCAAATCAATGGCCAGTGACTAATCAATGGTTCGTCTTTACTGTTGACTGTGCAGAAACCTCTCCTTAGTCATGTAACAGTAGTTTGTTCTTCTGATGAAAGCACAGCAGTTATGGGTTTCCCACTTATCGCTGGTTGAGAAACAGATGTTATTTGTCTTCTGCTTGTGTTTGCAACACATCAGTTTCTTCATTGGCGGAAAACTGCTTCTGTAATGAATTAGTTTGATAAAGCAAACTCAATTCCTGTTTTTTTTTTCATGAAGTGCTTGAGTTACAATATATGTTCAGCAGTAGATAGAAGCTGAAATATTTGTCAGGTAGGAGCTTCTCTGTGCACAGGTCACCATCAGCATATTTTAAGACAAAAAAATCATAGCACTTTTTTTAGTGTACAAGATGTGGTTGCTAGATTTGGTTACTGCCCGATTCAAAAACACCCACTTTCAGTAATAAGTCTTTGAGAAGTTTGATCCCATTTTGTCCAATCACATGAAGTTCACATTAATGCAATAAATAATCCTAAGTATGAGCATTAATAAGAGTGTTGCTTGCTACAAACACTAATAAGCCCAAAGACTGCACTGGTGTATGTGCAATGCATGTCAATTATATTGAGTCTCAACACCATTAAATCACTGACTGATGTGTTCAGAGTATTGTTTTTGCTCATTTAGTTTCAGTTTGGCTGAAACTAAATTGCGGGTATGATTTTTTTACCATTGTATTACTAAGTAATTTCTTTGCCTCCTCTGTACCCAAACATATTATGCTTAAAGCTAATAGTAAAGTATCAGGTTGTGATATAATGCATCTAAAGCCCACAGATGAGAGAAACAGAGCTGGAATGCACTTGGACACAGCTGTCATTTATTAACTACGTGGACTTCATGAACCCATTGAGTACTGGTTCACTTCCTGTTGGACGGCTAGAGTAGAGTTAGTCAGAGACATTGACACAATCCAAGATAATACAAACACAGCTAATGGGGCTATTCAAAGATTTTCTAATGGTGAAGGACATTTGTGTTTATATTACACAGAACAGACTGTTAAGGGAAATGTTGCTGTATCCTGAACCATCAAAATGTCACCTGCTCACGTACATAAATACACACACACACACACACACACACACACACACACACACACACACACACACACAAACACACATATATATAAAATGCATCATTTTATTTCTAAAATATATTGTATATGAATATAATGCTATTATTTTCTACATTTGTTTTTAAAATAATTTGGATATTCAAATAATTTAAAATACAGAAGTGTGTTAATCTACAATATATATATTTTTTATAAAGTTTATAAATATTTATGTACATTTTAATGTATTAATAGTACACGAGTGACATTTTAGTAGTGCAGGATGAAGTTGCTTGAATCACTTTTCTTTACTTTTTTTTTTTTGTTTTGCATATTTGACAAAAAAAGATTCCCAAGACAGTTCTATAGCTATGTTGCCATGCTTTTTATGAAATGATGCATATCTCAGCCATTACAGCTTCGGTCTGGAGATCCAAATATATAGCCTCAAGATGCATTCACAATGAAAGAGCTTGCTCAAATCTCCAGCTACTCCCCATCTCATCTCTCTTATCCCTTTGAATATAAGTGTCACAATGCTTACTGCTGTGGTTTTTGTATTTTACCAGAATCTTTTGCTTTGACGGACAGATGAAAGGGGAGCTGTGACTCTTCTCTTCTTTGAAGTAGGTCATCAGCTGACTTAGGTAAAAGTAACACAGCTGAATATGAATGCAGGAAACCAGCTGCATCGTAAGCTATAAATGTGTAGGAATTTCAGTATGACATGTGGGTTACATCTAACCCTGATAAACTCTTTGGTCACGCTCTCTATGTCATGTGCGGTTCATGCCGTTATTTCTAGTTTTCATAGTAGTTCAGGTACAAATGTAGTGTAGTGCAGTAGTGTGGGTGTAGTCACAGCTAAAGGACATTGAAAGGACAGCAGTTCACCCAAAAATGAAAATATGTTAAAAACAAATTTACTCACCCTCAGGCCATCAAAGATGTAAATAAGTTTGTTTCTTCATCAGAACAAATTTGGAATAATCACCTGTGGGTCCTCTGCACTGAATGGGTGCCGTCAAATCAGAATGAGCTCAAAATAAAATTAATTGATCCACAAGACTCCAGTCCATCAGTTAATGTCTTGTAAAGTAGAATGCTGTGTGTTTGTAAGAAACAAATCCATCAAGATGTTTTATGTTTGAAACATTACTTCTGGTCCATAATCTATAATCTATAATAATGCTTCCTTCAATGAAAAAAAAATCCATTACTTGTTGTCCTCTTACATCGAAATCCACTGACACATCTGTTTATCTGACATGATCTGTCTTTTGCTTGTCTTTGACTGTTTTTGCTTGTAAACGGTGCTTGATCTGTGCAGATTTCTCTCTTGATTCAGACAAGACAACTTTTTCTATTGAAAGCCATATTATGGATTGAGAAGAGTCTTTTGATTATTACATATTCGATACAATACAAACATGCAGCTTTTCTCTTCACAAGATTAATTATCAAAGTTAATCGATGGACTGGAGATTATTGTGATGTTTTTATCAGATGTTTGGACTCTCATTCTGACGGCACCCATTCACAGCAGAGGATCCATTGGTGAGCAAATGATGTAATGCTAAATTTCTCCAATTCTGTTCTGATGAAGAAACAAATCCATCTACATTTTGGATAGCCTGAATTCATTTAAGCACAACTTGCCACTGTATCGAAAAATCATCAACCAGAACTGGAATAATCTATTTCACAACGTGAATCTGATCTGATCTTTGCATTGACTGACTGCATGTGTGTGGTCCAGTTCTGCTCTCACTGCATACAGATGAAACATACCTCAGGCGAGATGTGATGTCAGTGTTTCAGCTGAAATAAGAGAGGTATAGACAACATCCTAGAAAATGGAGTGACCGGAAAGAAAGGTCATTCCCAGTGGATTGAAATACCTGTGTTTATTTTACACTCAAAAAAATATTTAGGCCTTATAAATAAGATTTATGTAATTTGATTGCATATAAATTTTCCATCCATTTGGATTACGTATTTTTAATTTAAACGTATTAATAAACTTAATGTGATAAATATATGTAAGTCCTATTTAAATAAAACAAGTAACAATTAGATTTATGTGATATTTTCAATTAATCCAATTTATTTTAAATTAATAAGAAATGGGTTTATGTGTTTTTATGTAATAAACCTATTTTACTTAATATGCATCACATTTAAGTAATTTGTATTAATAAACCCAATGTATTTTAAAATCATATTCATAAATTTGTATTTACTTATTCATCACTATTTCCCCTCCCAATCACAATATACAACACAAAAAAGAATGTCCACAGGGTCACTTCATTTCACATTTTTATTTTAGAAATAACAAGCACAAAAGGCAGCAAAAAGAGGAGCTAGCAAGACAGTATGTGCTCACTTATACTGTGTTGTGTGCCACCTCAAAAAAAAAGTACTTTCATTCTTTACCTAACAAACCAAGGTTAATTGCACTACTTATTATTATTGCCACAATCATCCTATAACAAATAAATGCAAAGGATTTTAACAGACTGCAGGCATAGTACTTTTTCCTCAAGAACTGTGCTTAAAAAAACTGCAAAACTTGAGGTAGACATAACAATCAGATCAAATCTGATTCAATGACAACACTTGTTAACATTACACAAACATTTTCACAAATCTGTGACATGCAATAATTTGGAAAAATAGGGTGGTGGTTCTAACGAGTAGAAAAAGTGCAAGTCAAGGGGAAAAATGTAAATATCAGCATATCTCTCAATGATTCACTGAAGCATCTTAATTTTCAGTCCCTGAACTTTTGGCGACAGCTTGGTTGTATCCAGTTCCATCAGGATTTTCTGAAATGCTTCAAATGTGCACTTGAGGTCCTTTGGATAGTTTAAGTTAAGGGCATAAATTAGTCCAAAAAGCATTACACATCCAAGTGTGACACTTGGCAGGTTTTGCAGAACTTCAACTCCTTCAAGAACAACACCAACATCTGAAGGTTCTTCTTCAGGACCAGTGCCCTCCGCTCGAATTACATAGATGCCCATTGTTGTCTGTGCAATGAGAGACTCAGCCTCCACACTTTCAGTGTCCTGGAAGATAAACAAAGAAAATAAGTTCCCAATGTGTTCCAAGTTTTCCTATTGATTAAGTCATGTAATTGAAATGATAATTGTACTGTGTTCCTGTTTTGCCATGAATAATTTATTTAAGGGTTAGTTCACCCAGATAGCAAATTTATGTAATTAATAACTTACCCTGATGTTGTTTCAAACCTGTAAGACCTCCTTTTATCTTCAGAACACAGTTTAAGATATTTTAGATTTAGTCCGAGAGCTCTCAGTCCCTCATTGAAGCTGTGTGTATGGTATACTGTCCATGTCCAGAAAGGTAAGAAAAACATCATCAAAGTAGTCCATGTGACATCAGAGGGTCAGTTATAATATTTTGAAGCATCGAAAATACATTTTGGTCCAAAAATAGCAAAAACGACGACTTTATTCAGCATTGTCTTCTCTTCCCCTATGTTGTGAGAAAGAGTTCAAAACAAAGCAGTCTAGATATCCGATTCGCGAACGAATCATTCAGTTCACCAAATCGAACTGAATCGTTTTAAATGGTTCGCATCTCTAATACGTATTAATCCAAAAATGACTTAAGCTGTTCACTTTTTTAATGTGGCTGACACTCCCTCTGAGTTCAAACAAACCAATATCCCGGAGTAATTCATTTACTCAAACAGTACCCTGACTGAACTGCTGTGAAGAGAGAACTGAAGATGAACACCGAGCCCAGCCAGATAATGAACAATAGACTGACTCGTTCACGAGTCAAGAACCGTTTCTGTCAGACGCGTCCGATTCGTGAACCGAGGAGCTGATGATACTGCGCATGTGTGATTCAGCGTGAAGCAGACCGACACAGAGCGTCGGAACTGAACTGATTCTTTTGGTGATTGATTCTGAACTGATTCTGTGCTAGTGTAATGAGCGCGGGTAAACCGAAGGCTTGAATCAAGGGCAATCATCGCCAATGACGCCATTACGTAAAGCGCAAAAGAACCGGTGAACCGTTTTCTTCAACCGGTTTATTGAATCGAACTGTCCGAAAGAACTACTGGTGATCCGAAAACCGATGCAAACGGTTCTTCACTCATGAAAGAGTCGGTCTATTGTTCGTTATCTGGCTGGGCTCGGTGTTCATCTTCACAGCAGTTCAGTCAGGGTACTGTTTGAGTGCATGCATTACTCCGGGATATTGGTTTGTTTGAACTCAGAGGGAGGGTCAGTCACATTAAAAAAGTTAACAGCTTAAGTCATTTGTGGATTAATGCGTATTAGAGATGCGAACCGTTTAAAACGATTCAGTTTGATTTGGTGAACTGAATGATTCGTTCGCGAACCGGATATCCAGACTGCTTAGATTTGAACTCTCTCTTACACAGACACGGAAGAGAAGACAATGCTGAATAAAGTCGTCGTTTTTGCTATTTTTGGACCAAAATGTATTTTCGATGCTTCAAAATATTATAACTGACCCTCTGATGTCACATGGACTACTTTGATGATGTTTTTCTTACCTTTCTGGACATGGACAGTAGATCGTACACACAGCTTCAATGGAGGGACTGAGAGCTCTCGGACTAAATCTAAAATATCTTAAACTGTGTTCCGAAGATAAACAGAGGTTTTACGGGTTTGAAACAACATCAGGGTAAGTTATTAATTACATAAATTTGCTATCTGGGTGAACTAACCCTTTAATTTTCCTATCTACACCAAATCTGAGATCAGCATAATGATGTGAGTGTTTCACGATTCTGATTTCATATGTTCCTTACTTTGTAATACCAACTGGATCATTTTATCCAGGTCATTTTTAGTTTGATCAATCATGCTCTGTACTGATTGCTGCATAGTTTAATCTTTCGCTGCACACTACACACAAGGGCATAAGCTAGACTGTGATACCAATGAGAAAATTAACATAATCAATGAAAATTGAAATTTGTAACATGAAGAGAATAGCTTGACACACACTTACCACATATTCTTTGACAAGTGTCTCAATGTCTTCGTTGAGGTAGACACTTAGGCACCTCAGGATACAATCACGCCTGGTGTTTATGTCTTCATTCTCAAACAAGCATAAGAAGACCCCAAAAAAACGTCATTAATTATTAACTAATAGTTCAAGTAAGGCTACATTTTAAAGAGGTAGTTCACCCAAAATGTACAATTATGTCATAAATTTTGTCATAACTTTTGTTCATCTTCAGAACACAAATGAAGATCTCTTTTTAAGAAATCTTAAAACTTTGTTTCTTCATTGACAGCTACACAATCACCACTTTGACGCTTCAAATAATTCATAAAGAGATCATAAAACTATTCCATATGAATTGAGCAGTTTAGTCCAAATTTTCTAAAGAGAAGCATAAGAAGATGATCGCATTATTTAATGAACAGACTAAATTTAGGCTTTTATTTGTATAAACATTGATCAGCAAACATAAACAGAAGATCAACCGAACCTGCTTAACACACTAGAACAAACCACACTGGTTCTCGCACATCAACGCAAAAATTCCTGAGCTTCCGTTTACTATAACTGATGTGAGTTAATGAATGTTTGTTTGTGAAAAAAAAAGCCTAAATTCTATCTGTTAATTCCTTCAGAAATTCTGGACTAAACTGCTCAATTCATATGGAATAGTTTTATGATCTCTTGATAACATTTTTGAAATGTCAAAGTGTTGGTTGCGTAGCTGTCAATGGAGGAACAGAAACCTCTCAGATTTCATAAAAAATATATTTATTTGTGTTGTACAGAGCCCTGCACATGACATGCAGGAAAAAATTTTTTAATTGTGCACACGATTTAGCAAATCGAGGGAATTAATTATTAAATTGTGCTTTTTTTCTTGCATTTCATGTGCGGGGCTCCGTAGTGTTTCGAAGATAAGTTATGGGTTTGGAACGTCATGAGGTTCAGTTAATAACACTTTTTTATTTTTGGGTAAACTAATACACTATTATAAAACACCATACACAGACAACAATCTTAATTATTTAGCAACTTATTTATATGAATAATGCTTTATTGGCATTATTGTTTATGCACAATATTTTTAAAGTTCTGTAATTAGAATAGAGAGAAACAGAAAGACTGTGTGCATGTGTGTGAGAGAGATTGAGATGTCCTCACTAATAAATCAAATAAATGTGTATTTAATGTGTAAGAAAGATTGTGTTCTTGGTATCTCAGAGGGATAGAGAAAGTGTGTGTGTGTGTGCGCATGTGTGAGAGAGAGTTTTCTGAATTCCTGTCAAGTCAAATGAGTAACCAGTTGAAAACAAATGCAAAACATAAAAACACACTTACTTTAGTTGTCAATGCCATTATGGTGCGGATTTTCTGTCCTGCACATCCTCCTTTGTGACGGAACACCTTCATCAGGCCATCAGTGTATTTGTCCAGTTGACCAATGAATTTTGATATCAGCGGAACAGTTGTTATACGCATGAACTCCATGTTGACCTGAAAAAAGATGAAAAAGGACACAAAATAATATATTTCACCTTAAACAAGATGTGTTAGTGTATAAATCTGCACTTCCCTTTCAAACAACACTTAACTACTTACTTCTTCAACTTCAAACAATGCTGGCCATCTGTTTCAGACCTCTGTAATCATTGGCTCCTGAAGAATTTCTTGTCGTCGGTATGAGAAGGTACGCTGCATCTTTTCCTTGATAATGGTCTCGTTATTCTTTTTTTTTACCTCGGTCAATAGAGCAACCCTTTCCACCTCCAGGCTGTCATTGGTTTCACCTCTCGGATGGTTTGGACAGAAATTAACCTCTGCCCTCCGTGGCTTTTTTATGTTTGCAGCTGGTTTTCCCTGGCCTTTCTGTTTGTTTTTAAGTGAGTTGACTGTGACTTCTGGGTGTCCAGCTCGGCCAAGCTTGGTTCGGAAGTTCATCATCTTTATCTTAATACAGTGCTTCCATCCACAACACCCAGTCCGAGTTCCTTTCTCACGCAAACATGGATGGGTTTGTATCAAGGCCTCAGCAACTTTTTCAAACTGATTGTCCTTTGGATATGCTGTATACTTGATTATTTCTTCTGCAATGCCTTCAAGAATATCAGATCTGAGTTTGGGCGTAAGAGATAGGAGAGTTCCACTTGCATTGAATTCATCATTTCCCTTCTGGAGCTGCATCTCGGCACAATATGAAAATCGTGGCACTACAAAATCTTTAGGCCAAGTGCAAGACCGGGAGTCAGGAGATGACAATATGACAGTATCGTTGCTGCTACAGGAGTCAGCAGATGCTGAATCAATTGGTTCTTGTGATGAGGAGCTGCAAGATATATTGGAGGGAGTAACTGGGATTGTGGAGCAGTTATCTTTAGTGGATGGAGCTGAGGATATTGTGGAGGTGGTAGCCTCACAAGGTAAGTACACCACTTTCAAAGTACTGCGATCTTGAATATCAGAAATTGATAAGAGGTTCATGAATTCGTTTCCAAAGTCTACGTCTTTGTATTGAAGCCTAAACTGCTCTGTTACTCCAAAGAAGGTCTTAATTTCAAAAGACAATTCATCCACAGAAGACGGTATTCCGGATTTAATGGTTAGTTTTCTTGCATCATCTTCACTTCCAAACAGGACTCTGAAGCTAACTGGTCCTGCCATCCTGATTTTTTAATCTAGAATGCAGACCCAAAAAACATAGGAATTGTCTTATTAACAAATAAAACATTGATGTTAAAGTTACTACATTCTTTTAAAAAAGGTACTGAAAGTCTTATAAATAACACCTTTGATGACGATGTGTCTCTTCAGGGTTACCATACGTTTGGAACAAACTGTATAGGCCACAAGTGGATAGCAGTCTGTCAGTTCTTCAAGCTGAACCAGGGCAACCTCTTTACCTGGTGAAGAAGTCAACTCAAAAGATCTGAAGTGGTCTCTATACCATGCACACAATAAACGCACAATGAAACTCAGCTCATCTCCCCTTATGCACATTTGCAGAATTTCTGCAAATTCTGGCATTCCAGCAGTTGAACCACATGCAATTAACATTCCATTTTTGTAGTTAATTCCTCTAGTGGTGACACTTTTTGCAAGGTGAACTTGACTGATATTTGGATACTTCTGCCTGAGAGCCAACACAACTTCCTTATTCAGAACATCAACCTGGACTGTAGAGACATTTGAAACTTCCAAATTTGATGTATTGAGTGTGGATGAATATATGTGGTAACTGATGAATTGCTGGTGTTTGGCTGCCAATGTGAGTGCAATGTTCCTGAAATTATTTGTGTGTCGAGCTACTTGTTTAAAAAAGCTATGTTTAGCTTCAAATCGCATCGTCCATAAACCTAGAAGAGGCCCAAAACACTTAATCAGGTGCGGGTAATGCTCAAGATAGTGGTGTTTAGGTAAAAGCTTTACGTCCGGGTTAAGCTCGAGTAGTCTCTGTCTGTGTTCAGACACTTTGACATCAAGATAAGCAATTGTCTCATCAGTGTGAACTGGTGCCACAGCTAATTCTACAATTTCCTTCAGGTCTAATATCACTTGCCAAGCAAGCTCATCCTCTGGAATCAAGTCTCCTACTAGAAATGGAAGCAATTGAATTAGATTCCAATTCTCATGGGCGTTGCCACCTATTGTCTTCTTACATGAATAGCTGTTTGGTATAACTTGAGATCTATTTTTTTTGTCACTCCACTTATAGGGAAATTTGACGATTCGTGTGTTAAGACATTCAAGACTGAAATACTTCTTAGAGATGAGAACACTGAAACATAGTGCCAGTTCAGAAGGGACAATACCCTCAAATAAGTCATGCACTATATCTGGGGGATAGCCTGTGTTAACGTGAAAATGTTGAAGTTTTTCTGTTAAAACACACGCTCTCTTCACACCAAAGCAATTTGTGTCAGTTTCCTGTGCAGACTTTACATGTGCTTCATGTATTTCTTTTGTTCGAAGCAAAAAAGCACCTGAATGAACATCCCTTGTTTGAATATCTACTTTCTGAGCAGTACAAAATCGACAAATATACTGGCCAGAGAAGCTCTCTACAAAACCAGCCAATCCGTGGGCTCCCAAATTGTCCGCTACAACACTATGGACTGTTCCTTTGACAAACTTCCCAAGTTTTGAGCTGAAAACACCATGCTCTTCTAAAGTACAAAGGTCTTGTAAAAGTGGCTCTAGAATTTTTCCATAGCCATATACCTTTACATCGTCACTTTTGCACAAAACCGTTAAATAAATGGAAGAAAGTGCTGAATGAGAGCCTGGTGGCAAGTTATTCAGAATCCAGTACACACTACACAATTTGTGTTTTTTTCGCGATGTACCCAGGGGATTACATAACTCAAAATCATCGATGTACAAAGTTAAACAAATTTTTTACTCATCACCTGACAGGAAAGTGTTGTCCTTAAAATACAAACCGTCTCTTATAGAGCGATACTGCTGATTATCTAACTTGTCTGTAGTTTCCTGTGTTCTGTGGCTACTGATAATACCGTTTAACACTGCAGTACAATCAAGTAGCTGCTGTAAAGACTGCAGTAATGGGATATACTGAAATGTCCTGCTCTTTTTTTGGTCCAGAATAAACTCCACTGGTTCAACAATATTTAACAAATCCTTAAAGTACTCTTTTCTCTTATAAGTTGTAGAAAGGGGACCATCTTTCCCTATTGATTTTACTAAAGGGTTAGATTTACACAGTACATCAGCTAGTTCCTTAATAATTAAGCTATCAACTTCAAGGTTTTTGTTTTTTAAAAAATCTGAAAGACTGCTACAAGTTACAGGCACAGACACAGTACTTAAGAGGAAGTGTAGTTCATCTAGTAGTTCATCAATAGCTGTAGATGGCACATGAAAAATGTTTTCCAACTTCAGCAAAACTGCAGCTATTTTTTGTTCTACTAATTTCGGCAGGTCATCAGAAGTATCTATTTCACTATCTGCATCTAACGGAGGTACAAAATCTATGTCCGCAGAAGATGAGGGGCTTTCATCTACAGTACTACCAGATTCGTCTGACTGAGCAGCGAGTTTAACAATACCTGCCTTAAAATCGTTTAGAGTGTAGGGATTATGTTTACGATTTTTATGCGAGTGAAATGTTCCATATATGTTTGTCTCAAACTTACATCCTTCAAACATACAAGTTACGGTTTCATACTGCCTAAGATGTTGATTTACATGAGCAAAGTATTCCTTTTCAGTTAAAATTTCCTTACATGCACACGTCTGACAAAAGAATGTAGTTAACTGAACATTTGCTGCTGTTAACTTCCTGTGTGTTTGATATGTGTGACTCAAAAGATTCTTCCAACTTGTGAATGTACATGGGCAATCTGCATATAGACAGGGATACCGGCAATTGCGACCATAGTGGAAATGTTTCAGCCTAAAATGTTTTAACAATTCATACCGGGTAGATAATGAAATGTCACACACTTTGCATGGCCACATTCACATATCTGTGAACAAAGACAAAAGAAAAAAAAAAATCAGTTACATCCAAATATTAAAGAATCAACATAAATAATTTAATTTATACTTGATTTTACTGTAATTCAAAATACAGCTACTACTACTAATAATAATTTATTAATAACTTTTTTATAACAATGAAATAACTACATAGGTCCAATTTATAAGAAACTTTGGTTGATTGCAGGATGATATTAGGCTGTTCATGTCTGTAAAATATGTTTTTAATTATGTTTTTAACTATGTATGTTATGTTTTTTTTTTATGTTGAATCATTTAACATTCAAACTGAGATTAATTGTTCATAATCAGATGTATTGATTCTTCTATGTATTAAAAAAACATCTTTGTAGCATACATACAAGGTCTAGGAGGTTGTCCCACCATTTAGATGTAAGAAAAGATGCTTGATGTATCTGTAAAGGGAAAAAAATGGTTTTGGTTAGAAACAAAAGCATACTTTTGATTATGAAATTACAAAGCCAGCATTATATTTTTAGAGATTTATTAGAATAGTACTCTCATTTACTAATTGCAGTAGTTTATAACTGTCTTTATTTGCCGTCAAACGTTAAACCACAGAACAAGAGCAGAACAACAGCAAAAGACACAGACGGGATAAAACCATGGCTCACATAGAACACACGACCAACTGTTGGAAGTTATCCATGTACGATATAAATACATTTAAAATTGCAGTTGGTTTAGTAATCGTTTAACGACACATCGCTATTTTAATCTTTAAACAGTAAACACCATTTTTCCTCTCGGATTTAACTTAAGCTATGCACGTGGCCAAAGGTCTAGTTATGTTACTCAGGTCAGAAAATACGGAAATTAATATAACGTTAAACTAAAAATAAATACGCATCCCAGTTACTTTTAATTATACTGTCTAGCTGAAAAAAGTAGCTTAAGGGGAAAGTAGATAAAGTTAGCTTTTATAAGAACCATGTGCAAGTTAGTTAGCTAACATAAGTGGAATAAATGCAGATTGATAGTCAGTGCATTGATACAGTTTAATACGATATCAACAGCAGTAATAACACACATATATATTGAAAGCAGTCAACTTTTATACGATGAGTACAAATGTAACTTGCCTTGCAATCAGGTTGATCCAAGAAGATGATCCGATGTAAGATGGCGAGGAGAACGGTGGTTTTTCAACTGCCTCTCTGCCGCGCGCGCGCTGGTTGCTGCTTTTTTTTTTTCATGTGCATTGCCATAGACACGTGTATGTGCCGTACCGCTCCCTACCGACTGGAGTATGGATCATTTCCGCCTCTAAACAATTCCATTGCCCATAAATTATATGCAAACCAATCTCATAAAATATAACTGATATGATCTGGCTCGTTCCACAGCTAGATATATTTAAACCATATTCATAATTGTTAACTGATTAAATCAAATAGTTTTCACAATGGGCAAATTTACATGGATTCTAAGCAATTTGCCTACATACATTTTGAAAATATTATTATTTAAATAAAATCAAAAGGATTCAAATACATAATTATAAACTATGCCATGATTAATTTTTTTGAGTGTAGGAGAGATCTATTGAAATGACAACAGTGAACTTCAGCTCAACTTCAGGGTGGTGATTCTAAATGTCACTGTGATATTGTTTTCCACAGTTTAAGGAGTCTTGAAAAGCAAGACTGTGCCATTAATTGTAATTATAACTGGGAATTTCTCATAAATCAAGTCCTTAATTAATCAACCTGTTTTGCCTAATTAGCAGTCTAAGCGAAAAAGGAAATGCATCAGGAGACAATAAATTTTTAGGACACTAACATGCTTATGGTATTATACTTGTAAACATTTCTACCTTGTCAAATGTCCTTCGTTATAACAGAAAGAGATCTTACCACAAAAATAAATGAGAAGAGATGATGCCAACCCCTCAGAGGACCTCAGATGATGCTAGCCTTGAAACAACATTTTGCTATATTTGATTGCATCGTATAATAATTGATTTTAATAATCTTCATCGTCTGTTTGATTTAAATTTTTTATTTTTCCATACATTTCTGTCATATGCACATAAATTACAGTCACCACTGATAAGCTACTACTAATTATTATAGAAGCGTAATTTTCTGTAAAGTTGCTTTGCAATGATTTGAATCATAAAAAGCACTAAACAAATAATTCAAGTTCATAAACTTGAATTGAATTGAAATGTTTCAGAGATGTTCTTTAGCATTTCTCAACAGTTTGTTGTCCTGGCATGCCTTCGCACAAGTCTAGGTTGTCTTACATGGATAAAAAGTAGTAAACTGTCTTCAAATGTGTGTTTATGCTCTTCATCAGATTTGTAGAACATGGTGAAATTTTAATAAGCGCACAAACCTTTCAGCATTTGCTTTTTTTGCATTCCTTCTTTTTGATGTTTTGCAATCGGTTTATGAGATCACAGCAGAATGAAATCTTCAAAGCTTTTCAGCGTTTCCTAGTTGATTATGTTAATAGTTTCTTCCAAGCTATTTGAGCCCATGGTACTTGTGTGATATTCATTTGAAATTCATGATATTTTACTGTAGGGAGGAAATCAGGTGCAACCTGCTGCCTAAACCGTCAGTCACCCTCAGTTGGTTACTGCCTCCCATGCTGGCCTCAGTAACCATCTGTTTAGAAAGGATGTCCAGACCTTAGTCATGCTGACATCTCGTCTACACTGTATGCAAGCAACATGACGTGACAAAATTAGCATGCTCCAGTTTTAATCAAGAAAACTGTATAGACCACAAAAGTGTGAAAAGCATAACTGCAATGTGCAGACAGTGTAGGCAGCCTTGTTGATTATATCGGGACTGTTCTATACTAGTTTTGTTGTGTTTTCAGGAATTTCTAATAGTGTAGATAAGTTACAAAAGGCAATGAGAAAAAGAGTTCAGCTTTTTAATCTCATTTCAAAAGCTGATCTGTGCTTATAGGCAAAATAAATGTAGGCATAACAGTGTCAATATTGCAATGCTTTAATTTTTGTGTGTGTGATATTTAAATAGTGGCTTTCAATTTATGCTTCAATAGCAAAACATATTTTGCATTTAAATTTTACATTAAATCTGCATTAAATCTCCTTTAGCAAATTGCTTCAGTATTAATTTTCATCAGTTTTCTTGTAGAAAACAAAAAACAATCAGAAGTTTAGGGTCATTAAGAATTTCTTTTTTAAATAAATTATTAGTATTATTCCTATAGGTATTAGTACTTTAGTTTTATTTAATCATTGAATGGATCAAAAGACTAAATGATGTTATAGACATTTATGTTACCAAACATTTCTGTCAAATAAATGCTGTTCTTTTCTATTAATCAAAGAATCCTGGCGGGAAAAAAGCATGTTGAGAAACAAATCAGCATAAAAAAAAATCAAATGATTTCTGAAGGATTATGTGACAATACTGGCTTCTGAAAATTCAGCTTTGCGTTAGAGGAATAAATTACATTTTAAAATATATTTAAATAGAAAACAGTAATTTTGTTTTGCAATAATAAAATGTAATTATATTTCATAATATTTCTGCTTTTACTTTTGATCAAATGCAGCCTTGGTGAGCAAGAAAACATTTTCACTAGCATTTAATCTAACAGTTCATCTAATGTACTAATTATTTATGCCAAATTAACTGTAATTCACAGTCCCTTGTGATTTTTAGTCTAAAATATCCGTGATCTATGTTTTTAATGACTCGTTCATGACCATCTGCTAGTTGTATTATGTACCGCTTGTATTAAAGTATGTTTATCCAGCTCATTGCAAGCTTCTACGTATATTTATAGCCTGCTTGCTGTGTTTTTTGTTTTTGTTTTTTGTTTTTCATGGTTGCCTCTGCCCATATTAAAGACAGTTATGAGTCACTTCTCACTTCAGTCTGGGAAACCATGACTCATTCAAGATCTGTTTCAGCAACCAATGCCCAAAATACTCTGGCATGGAGTCACCCCATCTTTAAGTTGGAAAGCCTGCTTAGGAATGCCCTGATTGACTTGAGGAGTGGAATTTCAGCTGTTTATCTCACACCTGATTTCCTTTTGAATAAGCAACAGTAATTTGTAGAACTAAATGAACTGGCACAACTGCATTTACTCCTGAAGGACTTTGCCATTCTATTTCTATATTGCAAAGGGAACTGAAGCAAGCTAGATGTGAATGCATTGTGGGACATTTCCCATGAAGTGGCAAAAAATAGCTTGCTTTTTTCAAAGAGATCCATTCTTTCAAACACCATTTGTTCACATCCTTTATACTGGCATGTGAATATGACAGTAACCCTCTGAATAAGAGACAGCTAACCTTATTTTGAGCACAATAGTTCATTGTTGAAACTATTGATGTCATTGTTGAATTTCCAGCTGGAAAATCCCCCCAAGATGAGCTCTTATCTGAGTTGTGTTGGGTCATTCTGTTTAGTTGTGTCTGGTTTTTCTCCTGACATGCAGTCTCAAGCAGCCACGTCCCGCAACACAAAGTGTGAGCTCATGCAATCTGCAGATAGTGGTTCGCTTATATATTTCACAAGGATATGCACAATGATTCATCAAATGTTCTCACAACCAGAGCATCAGACAGGCATAGAGTTCATGTGTAGGTCAATGACCGTTACATTGGTGTGGTGCATGGTTAACAAATCTAATGTACTTAATTTGTAATATGTTTTATATCGATGTTATTATATAATATTTACTGTATATTAGGGGTGCTCCGATCACGATCGGCCGATCGTTAATGCGCATCTCCTCAGTAAAGCCGGTTTTCTAATCAGCGGTTAATTCCATCAGGTGCTTGATTTCACATAGAGCAGCTGTTACTACACAGAGCCGTTGTTAACTGAGCAGATGCGCCAAAAAACGCTGAAAATGAAGTTGATTTGCGCATCTTCTCTATTAACAACGGCTCTGTGTAGTAACAGCTGCTCTATGTGAAATCACGCACCTGATGGAATTAACCGCTGATTAGAAAACCGGCTTTAGCCTACTGACGAGATGCGCATTAACGATCGTCCGATCGTGATCGGAGCACCCCTACTGTATATATAAAAAGTGAGAGAGCATAATATTTAAATCTTTAAATTTATTCTTTTATTGGAGACATTTGTACATGCATATATTCATTTATACATAGATATATTTGTATATATTCAGACTTTTTTTTTTTATGTTTATTCTAAACAAACACTCTTGTTTATGTTTATGGAAAACTAAACCGGCAGAAATTAATGCATTAAATAATTAATTAAGGTAAACTTAAAAACATAAAATAATTAATGTAATGTATAATAAAAAATCAGTTTAGGACTAAATGTTTTTTTGTTTTTATAAAAGTGATGATTTAAAAAAAAAAGAAAGAATTGTATTTGTTTTATCAAGTCATATATTCCTGTATTTATGTTCGATTCTTTCTTTCCTCCTTTGTTCATCGGTCAAGTTTTATAGTAAGTTGCTTTGGATAAAAGTTTCTAAAAACATTTTATCATATTATTTTAGTTATTAGCTAATAATTTCTCCTTTTTACCATGTTAAACCATCTCATTTCAGCTTGTTTTAAAATACAGCATACTGTGATTCTCAGAAAGCTCTTCAGTGGTTGGAACTGAAAGAAGAGCTGCTGTAATCAGGTCAGGATGAAATTAGGCCAGGCTTCTCTTGGTGGTCATAACGGCCATATTACCCCCTGAAGTAGGAGGCTTTGAGTTATATGTACTTTTTAATAATTGTCTTGGTGATTGTGTGGAAAATGGGGTCACCACACTTGTGCTGTGTTATCAACTATTTAATGTTTGTCCATGTGGGATCTAACGGACTTCTTTACTTGAACTTAACTTTTGTTGAGTTTAAATGGAAACCCTAAAGTAAAAATCACAATTACAACTGCTCTCTGAACCAACTTTGAAAGGGATACTTCACTCAAAAATAAAAATTCTGTCTTCATTTACACCAATGATCCTCAAATCTGGCTCGCGAGATCCACTTTCCTGCAGAGTTTAGCTCTAACCCTGATCATACAAACCTCAGTCTGCTAATCAATGTCTTTAGGATCATTAGGTCATTAAATCACAGGTAGGTTTGTTTGATTAGGATTGGAGCTAAACTCCGCAGTAAAGTGGATCTCGCGAGCCAGATTTGAGGATCACTGATTTACACAGTTGTAATTTACAAAAAACTTGAGGGTGAGTAACTGAATTTCCATTAACAACAATCCCTTTTAGCATTGAACTTTAACCTGCTCCATTTGTGTTTTGTGGTACTTACATTTTCTTCAGAAAATGTAAAATTGAGAAAAAAAAATTGTGCTGAAATCTCTTTGTAATAAATTAAATTAAACTTAACTATCCAGAATTTTATGTATACGCAGTTTATCTGACTTTGTTCCTAGAGTGTGTACATGCTCATTTCCATCAAAGGAGTTTTCGCTCTTGCATTTGAAACCATATTGCTGTTGACAGTGGATCTAGGTCGGGGAATTAGGGGCTTAATAAATTAGGGAGACTGCTGGGTTGGTCAACATCGTGGGCATTTTAACAAATGCTTTCTAATTATATTTCCATTCAGTCCTGGAGGAGCAGAAACCGAATAGGATATTACTGTACCACGTTTGTTTCCACAGCAACCGGTTAAGCCTAGTTTTGCACTTGAATGAGTTTTTAGTGGACCACTTTTCTCAGAATAATTTGTCTTTTCATAACCCCTTTTCATTGTACTGCTTGTGCAATACACAATACTTCGAGCAGCATTGTAACGATGCTTATCTGCATCATGGTCATGGTTGTCTGACAGAGTCATGCATCAGTGTTGATGATGAAACATGCTGTAATTCCCTCTGTTTATGTGCATGGTATTTTTCTTTTTCAGAGCGCCATCTCTGAATGAATTGTCATACTGGTGATATCTCATTAGTGTGCGTAGAGCGAGCGAGTGACAGCTGCTATCAGACATTTCTCTGTTATGTGCTTTATTGGGAGATGTGTTAATGATTCACAAGCTGATGCTAAGATAACCAAAGCCAAGATGCTGAAATGCCATTTGTTAGAGTGAGCAATTGCTATTCAACAGCAAATCTTTACTAGAATGGTTCAAAATAATTGGAGCTCTTACTAGGTCCTCCTTTCAGCTTTTCAAGTGTGATAATAGAGTAGAAACTACCATATTTTCCGGACTATAAGTCGCACTTTATTTCATAGTTTGGCTGGTCCTGTGACTTATAGTAAGGTGCAACTTATTTATTCAAATTAATCTGACATGAACCAAGAGAAATGAACTAAGAGACCTGAACCAAGAGAAAACATTACCGTCTCCAGCCGCCAGAGGGCGCTCTATGCTGCTCAGTTCTCCTGTAGTCTACACTGAAGACATAGAGCGCCCTCTCGCGGCTGTAGACGGTAATGTTTTCTCTTGCTTCTAAATAAATGCGACTTATAGTCCAGTGCGACGTATTGATGTTTTTTTCCTCATCATGACGTATATTTGGACTTATGCGACTTATTATAAGGTGCGACTTATAGTCCGAAAAATACGGTACTTGTTTTGTTGTAGAAGTATATGTGAGGGATAATGCACAGTCAACCAATTATTCCTGCAAAATAAATCTGGATCAGGTCTTCTGTCATCCTCAAGAAATGTATTTTGAAGTAATGAATATAAATATGACCACTTGTAAAAAAAAAAAAAAAAAAAAAAAAAAAAAAGTGGTTATTTGTGTTATTGTATTATATTACTTGTTGACCTCTGCTTAGAAGAAATATTCTTGTGTTTATTACATGGATTACAAATCTATGAATATAGTTTTTTAACATATTTGGCTAAAATCTAAAGGTTTATGCTTACTGTATAATCTTCAATAATGTAAAACATTATATTCACACGTAGTGCAGTTTTATATTGTCTTGTTTGTAGATTAACTTCTGCTTAGAAAAATAGACCACTATCAATGTCCTAATATTACAATATTAATCTAGATAATTTTATTAATCTGCCACATTACTCTTAATTTATTCTTGCAAACTAGGCTCATACTCTTTTGCCTTTATTGTGGTCATGCAGAGCCATCGTTGTGTACTATTGTACTATTATACACTCCATTTTTTACGGTTGCCAACATGTTTTTGGCTTTCTATATTAAGCAACTGCCCTGAATTTGAACTTGCTTGTTTTGAGACCATTACCTTTGACATACTAACACTTTTGCTGTTTATGTGTGACAACAGCCTCTTTGAAACTCCACTAGTGTCACTTTGGAAATTCAGATATCAAAATCCTAATCATTAGTCCAAAGTTAGTTTAAAGCTGACACATGCTGCTAATTGGCCATCAGCTCATCTGTGCGAGCAATTGTGACTGAGACATCAGCAATTGTGCAGTTGTCCATTATTGGTTTTGAAGAACTGCCATTGAGATAGATAGCATATATGTTTTTTTTCTAGCTTTCACATGTGCAGTAAATATTTAATAAAATTTGGAGCAGTCGTGTCATGTCACTTTTATCCACAGGCTCGGAGTAAGGAATGTCTACGGAGGAGAAGCCTGAAGCTCCCATGTATGTCTATGAGTCGACGGTGCATTGTGCCAACATCCTCCTGTGCCTGAATGAACAGCGGAAGCAGGACGTCCTGTGTGATGTGACAGTGTTAGTTGAGGGGAGGGAGATCCGTGCCCACAGGGCAGTGCTGGCAGCTTGTAGTCAGTATTTCTCCCTGCTGCTCAGGGGCCAGACGGAACATGAGCCGCTCATCAACCTGCCACAGAAGGTGAGTGTCCTCATTTGGCAGAAGTACAGATTCAGCATACATTAACACCCTGCGAAGATACACCTGAAAGACCTGCACTGAAAACCTCACAAATATCCCAACGGTGCTAGATTAGGTTAACTATGAGATCTATGAAATCTTTTATTTTTTGAAGATGACTGCATATAAACATCTTTATTGTCATTTCTTTGTTAATTAATTTAGTTTGTCAGGACTACTTTTATATTTTTGTGGATAAGGTCATTGATCAGACAAGTTATTGCAGAGATAATTATGCCTGCCTTGAAAATTAAAAGCTGTGATTTCAACAGAGAATACATTTTATGGTTTGCATTATTTGTGATTGCGTTTAGAGTGAATGTTGTGTACCATGTCATGAAAAATACTGTGTAAATTGAAGAATGTCTGAAATAGTCATTTGAAAATGTCTTGACATTTCTGTAGTGAATATACACTACCATTCAAAAGATGGATGTTACTACTTTTATTCAAACAATGACTTGTTAAATATATTTGTAAAGAAATTTGCAATGTTTTCAAAAGATTTCTGCTTACAATGCTTCAACTTTCTATTCATCAAGGAAATTATAAAAACATTTATTATGATTTTCTTAAATTATTAAGCAGCAGAACCCTTTTTAATGTTAATTAAAGAAATGTTTCCTAACACCAAATTAGCATATCTTTGTTACAAAATATGTTTCAAATAGTTTTTTTATCTTTCTGTTAATCAAAAATAAAAAGTGTTTCTTAAGCACCAAACAGCATATTAGAATGATTTCTAAAGGATCATGTGACACTGCAGACTTTCAAAATTCAGCTTTGTCATTTAAAGGAACAAGTAATTTTTTTTTATATTTGAATATATTATGTTTTTTATATTGTGGTTGATATATATATAACTGTATCAACTTAGTTTCCTTTTAGGAATATTGTTTTCTAACATCTAGAAATGTTTTTCTTTGTGTACTGATAGATAGACCAGTCCAACAGGAATGTGTCAGTGAAGAAAACATGTTCATCGTCTGCAGCTTTGAGTTGGCTTAATTGCTTATGTTGTTTACCAGGACTGTTACCTCTCAGAACTTCATTCAGCTTGAATGAAGAATGATTTATTTATGGCTGAGCTTTTGTGTTGTAATACTTTAGGTGCTTTGCGAACTCAAGGCAAGCTCAAACTTATATTACAATATCCCAGATATGTCAGAAGCCCCTTTTGCCTCTGTTTATATATTAATTATCATTCATCTTCAAAACACTTAATGTCAAATTGTATTCTACAATGACCGGGAAATAGGCTTCATATCTCATTCTCTCCTCAGAGCCATGCTGAGCTGCTTTATAGTGTGGAGTCTCTGCTTTCTGCTTTGTGTGTTTGTGTGTTTGTGTGTGTGTGTGTGTGTGTGTGTGTCCCTGCCCGCTGCCTTCATTAGGATTGCTGGTTATAACATTAAAAGAGTCTCATATGGTGCTTGGCTTCCATAAAGACATGCTTCTGCAGGCGGCAGCTGCTTATGCCAGCTGAAAATAGATCCACAGAATGCTCAGCAACACCCCCCACCCACCCCACCCCAAAGCTTTTCTATTTATTAGCATCTCTGGGAAGACGGACTGAATGTCTGGGAGAGCTGTATTTTCAGCAGGATGACTTTCTATTTTAGAGATGATGTTCTTGGTGTGGTTGCACTGCCCCAAGCATTCATGGATACCTGTGAGAGCGATAGTGATTGAAAGGGATGAGAGGGGTTGGTTTATTTTAGTTCCTGACACTCTGCAGCTTAATTATTTTTATTACTTCACATAAAGCCTTGTAAGACCTTTATAGGAAGCTCAGATACTTTGTAGCATAGACGCAGTTATGATTTTAAATGTGATTTGAGGATGATCTGATTATTCTCCGTCACTTGTGGTCACAGTTTCTACAACAATATAAAGCAGCTGTTTTCGAGATTAATAATTATTAGAAATGTTTCTTGAGCACCAAATCACAATATTAGAATGATTTCTGAAGGATCATGTGAGACTGAAGGCTGAAAATTAAGCTTAGCCATCACTGGAATGAACTGCATTTTAATATATATTAAATTAGAAAACATATATTTTAAATTTTAAGAATTCACAATATTTTTACTGTATTGTTGATTTTTTAAAAAATGCAGCCTTGGTAAGCATAAAATAGTTATTTCAGAAACGTTTTAACAACTTCACTCCAAACTTTTGAACAGTTGTGTGTGTGTCTATATATCAGTCAATATCTAAGTAATTTTTGTATGCTCCGCTCTACCCTTTGTCATCATCTAACACTTAATCTTTACAAAATGTGTATCATTTAATAAAACTGTAACGTAATCGTTAGCAAAGATCAAAATAAACATCAGTTTTTCATACTGTAGAATGTCATAACTACATTCAATTATGTTTGAATTATTTTCATTCTTTTTTTCTTTTATATGTTTTTAGACAAAGTATTTTCAGATTTTAATGTCTACCATTAATTAGAAATATCAGTGCATCACTATTATTTAAGTCTTAAAGGTACAGTAGTAAACAGACTTTTTTAAAGAAGGTAGAAAATGAGTTGAAACCTTGAGTAACAATATAAGTGCTGTTTGGGAAAACAAATAAAACTTCACAAAAGTGCCGCTGAAAATACCACCGATGACCCTGGAATGTCAGCTTGTTTTGTTTTCTTTTTTAGATCACGGAGAAAGGCTTTGCTCCACTGTTGCAGTTTGCTTACACAGCCAAGCTGCTTCTCAACAGGGACAACATCCACGATGTTATGTGTTGTGCAGAACTCCTGGGAATGCACAACCTCGAAGACTCCTGCTTCCGCTTCCTACAGGCCCAGATGAAAAGTGAGGTTCCTGGCATGCACACCAGCAAGAATCCCCTTTCACCTCAGACCCTGGTTCAGAAACATCCTGATAATGGGTCAGTGGACCCGAAGGTACGGTTGAGTGTTTCCAAACCACCACTGTTCGGATCAAGCCTGCACCCTGAAAATGATCAATTAAAAGTCACCAACAACCTGCATCAATCAGACCAACCTCCAGATTTTGACATCCCTCATTATCCCAAATATAGAAAGTACCATCAGGTTCATGCAAAGCGCACCGCAACCACCTCCTCACACAGCAGTACCTCAAGCTTACACGGATCCCTGCAGGATACCGTCACCAGCAGCGATGCCCAGGGCCTTGATCTTTCCAAGGTCAAAGCAGAACCAGCAAGTGGGGAAGACTGTGTGGCACTGGATTTGTCGGAGTTGGAGCAGGACGGTCTGGTCAGGGGTAAAGGGAATGAGATGGAGATGGAAATGGAGTTTGAAGGAAGACAACTTAGTTCAACACCCATGGAATTGCCTGTGAGCAAACGTTCACCAGTGTGCCTGCGCTCCCTTGTTAAAAAGGAAGCCACGTCTTCGGATCATTGTCTTAGCAGTGATCTGCAACTCACCAGCAGAACCTCTCCCCTTCAAGAACAAGTTGCTCCAAATCAGGCCTTCGTTGGGGGACTTGGAGTGACATCCTCAAAGAAGGCTGAGAAATTAACTGATGGCGTGTCGCTCAAGTCACTTTCCTTTGAGATGATCTGCTCTCAAGAATCTGAACAGGAGAGCGACAGAAGAAGTGTCATCTTCTCCTCTCAAGCCCCCTACCATCTGGCGGCACCCGTTCACTCTTATCCGGGTGAGAGCTGTTTGGGCCAGGAGACTCCGGATGACTTATGGGCAGGTTCCAGCCAGTCATTCCCCTGCTCCCAAGCACTGTCCCCAACTTCTGTCACTCAAGAACCCGCATTGCCCTACCGCCGCCGGCCAAAGAGCAGCTGTCCGGTGCCCATTAAGATGTGTCCCCGTTCATCTCAAACCGAGAGCCACATCAGAACCTCCAGCTCTTGCTCTTCCTACTCCTACGCTGAGGATGGCAGTGGAGGATCTCCCTCCAGCCTGCCACAGTTTGAGCTCTCTACCTCTCCTTGTTCCACCATGGCGCGATGCCTGGTCCTTGAACACCAGGAGCATAGCATGTCGGGGCCACCAAAGATTAAGTTCGAGAAGTCCTACGACACTAATTCCAGTGATGAATCTGGATCTTTTTCTGATGGAGATAGCGAATCCTTTCCCTCCAAAGAGCTCAGTCAAGAGGTTGGTGTACGTTTGGAAATATTAGTTTTGGTCTAATGCACTGATATTTAGGATTATTTGGAATAATTGTTGCACATTCTGTGTTCAAAGTAAATAGCAAAGTGGAAATTAAAGCTTGAAGTGTAATGCTGAAATTGAGACATGGCTTAGTGCAATTATCAAATCACATAAATATAAGAGCTGCATGTCTCCGATGGTTGCATGGCTTTTGGCTTTCATGGCTCCCTTTGTTTTTTCCACCAAAAATCACCTCAATGTTTTGAAAATGTAAAATTTAGAAATTGAGACAGCAAAATGATACAGATTTTTATTTTTTCAGTTAAGTATTGCAATAGTAATATTCCTCGCCAAATTGGGCATCCCTGCATGCAGGCACAACAAACCTGGAACCCCCTTTTTTTATCAGACTATATCATGATCACAATTTTTATCATAATAATCACAAGTTCATTTTTCTGTTGCCTAAATAGTGCAGCCCTATTGGAGTGGTTAGCACACATATGGTGTTCAAATCCAAAAGAAAAGAAAAAGCCACATAAATAATTATGAAAAAAATAAACATTACAAAACATTCCAACATCCGATTTCTGAGCTTCTGGGATTAAGCAACAAGAATCAACTTGGCTAACGCTGGAGGGTTGCCATGGCAATAAGCTCTGAGCCATTCTTGTTTCTAAGGTCCCAATAACATAATTGCTCCTCCTCCTGACAACAGACACATTGCAAGTTCAAGAATCTGTGTATGATCATTTGTGCTCTGATTTAGTCGTTTGATTTTTGATGACCTAGTTGAGTAAGTTGTTGTCTATTCAAGTGACTACAAAGATTAAGTGTTTTTTGTTTGTTTGTTTGTTTTGTTTTTTTGTGGAATTCTTAAAGTTTTGAAAGCAGCTGCATAAAAACCCAGATCACAGCAGCTTTAT
The DNA here is from genome assembly GCF_003368295.1 of Carassius auratus. Taxonomy (NCBI): domain Eukaryota; kingdom Metazoa; phylum Chordata; class Actinopteri; order Cypriniformes; family Cyprinidae; genus Carassius; species Carassius auratus. Next base: position 35,436 of record NW_020525524.1, on the reverse strand, counting down.
GAAACTGATAGCTTCTACAATATGATTGAATGATCTTCCTTCTACATTGCTTTAAAATAGAGGATATATGTGCGCACCTATGACCAAACTTTAGTTCTGTGTGTGTATGTATGTATGTATATATATATATATATATATATATAACAAGATAAATGACTTGAAGCTACACTGAACAAGATAAGACTTGTTTTCATAGATTGTATCTTGAATCTAAATAGAATCTCTCTTCAAAACTTTGTACTTCAAAAATGAAAAGAAAAAAATCTGCAAGTAGGTTAAAATGTACTCTTATTAAAGATTAAAGAAAAAGCATTCTCTGAAAACAATATCTTCTGGAGTTTTGTTTCTTAAAGTGATAGCTCACCCAAAAATTTTCACTGTCAATTTGTTCCAAACCTGTATGGATTTCTTTCTTCCAAGCAGTTTTTTTAGTCCCCACTCTAGAACACGAAAGAATATATTTTGAAGAATGTGGTACTCAAAACTGGTTAAAAGAAAAATACTGTAGTATTTACATTAACATTTAATCATTTAGCAGATACTTTTATCCAAAGCGACTTACAAATGAGAACAATAGAAGCAATCAGACCAACAAGAGAACAGTATACAAATACCATGACGAGTCTCAGTTAGTCTAGTACAGAACACGTAGCCAGGTGTTGTTATTTTTTTTAAAGAATATAATAGACAAGAAAAGAAAAGGTAAGTGCTAGTATAAGTTGGTACCTTTTTTAGGGGTGAACTATCCCTTTAAGTACTTTTATCTAATTTCAGGTGTTTTTAGATATTAACTAGAAAACTGTTTATAATGATTGTCAGTAAAAATAGATGTTAACTATATAATGAACATTATGGCAAAAAAATTAAAAATAAAGTCATGGTATTTAGATGGTACTTCAAAATAATCCAAAGCACTATGGTAATACCATGCTATTTTTTTATTAGTCACAAATTAAAGAAAAAAAAACGTTATGCCAAAATGTTAAATTTGACCCAATAAAGTGTAGAAATCTCTGCAGAAAAGATCTTTCTATAGCCGTCTTTATTCTGCCCTTCACTCAGCCTGAGTTTAAAGCTCCCAGCTGCAGTTCCCCAGACAGAAGTGGGGCACCGGACCCCAGGCTGCCATCTGATGATGGGCCGCTTCACCTCACTGGCTAACAGATGAGCCCTACTTCACTGTATGAGTGCTTTCTCCCAGAAACCACCTGACTTCAGAAAGAAGGAGAGGAGAAAACGTGCCTGTGCAGCTGGAAGCCTAATCTGTCATTCTAGCCTTATTACAGAGCTCTCTGTAGTAGAGCGGTTAAATATAGACCTCCATTTTACACAGACTGAGCAGTGGCACAAGGACACAGAAGAGAGAGGGAGTAATCGTCATGGTGATCACTGTGACCAACTCCCTCAGCAGAGTTTTGAGTCAGGTTCCATCTTTGTCATTGCATAGAAATGAAATTTCAGTCGCTCTATTTGCAGAATATGTAATTGAACCATAATGTGTAGCTTATTACAATCACACATTACCAACCCACATAAAATCCTTCAGCACATATTAAAGAACAAAATGTAGACTCAGTGGCTTGCCGGAAAGGAAATTTATATATTAATTAATCACAAAGCATTTAATTATTAAACATCATTATTTAAAATAACTATTTAATATTTTAATATTTTTTAAGATATTATTTAATCCTGTGATGGCAAAGCTGAATTTTTTTAGCAGCCATTACTGTATACTCTAGTCTTCAGTGTCACATGATCCTTCAGAAATGATTATTATCATCAATGTTGAAAACAGTGTAACTGCTTAATATTTTGTCTGGATTCTTTGTTGAATATATAGTTCAAAAGAAAAGCATTTATTTGGAAAATAATATTTTAAAACATCATGAATGTCTTTGCTCTCAGAGTATCCTTGTTGAATAAAAGTGATCATTGTTAATATAAAATAGTAGTGATAAGATAAAAAATTGAGACCGAATGACTGATCTGATACTGAATCATTTTATCATTTAATAGCATTTATATGAAATCTATCAAGAATTTACACACACACACACACACACATATATATCTATATATATATATATATATATGTATGTATGTACATGTGTATACAAGTTTATTTTCCACTGCCTTTATCAGTGCTCTGGATGCAAATAAATAAAACATTTTCATACAAGTTAGATGGCAGTGTCATCTAGTGGTGAAGCACTATAAATTCTGTGAAGAAAGTGTCAAATTTACTATATATATATATATATATATATATATATATATATATATATATTTTTTTTTTTTTTTTTTGCCGTTTTTTTTTTTTTTGATGTTTCTTCCAGTATAAAATGTTGCATGCTGTAAAATATACATCTTAACTATAATGTGCTGTACACTTGCAGATCAAACTGCCTTTCTCAATAGACAATATCACAGAGCTTCCACGCAATGACTTTCAGCTGATGATTAAGATGCATACACTGACCTCAGATCAGCTAGACTTCATCCACAACTTGAGACGCCGCAGTAAAAACCGCATCGCAGCTCAGCGCTGCAGGAAAAGAAAACTGGACTGCATCCAGAACCTGGAGCGTGAGATTCACAAACTGGTAGGCCACGACCAACGAACTAAGAGCGTTTGCTTGCATAAGAATCTAGATTGTTCTATACCACCTTCATTATAGCATCTGTTTCTCCTCCGTTAGGTCTGTGAGAGACAGAAGCTCCTAACTGAACGCAGCCAGTTGAAGACCTGCATGGGGGAGCTGTGGGAGAACTTCTCCTTTTTGTCTCAGGAGGTCTGCAGGGAAGAACAATGGAGTCCAGAACAGTCTCGGTCTCTGTATAATCTACACCCAGAACCAGTTTCATCCAGTCCAACCGATACAGACCTTAGAATCTCTCCCAATCCCACCAGTATAGACGTCACTCTCACCTCACACAACAGCGTGGTGTTGTCTCCAGGCTTAACTAGCTGCCAGGCCGTAGCCGAACCACCACCACACTTACACCTAAGAGTCACTTCTGAGAGGTCAGAACCTTCCCACGTGGGCAGCTCAAGTGTGACAACTGATTTCTGCCAGGAAATGACAGAGAAGTGTACGACAGAAGAGCTGCCCGAGAGAAACTAAGTCTGGTCAATTGCATTGTTATCTGTTATTATGACAATTGGTTCTGTGTTCAAATTTTACTTTTTTCCCACTACGTTAAAGGACTGCTCTGTTGTGTTATCTTCATGGTGCATCACCTGATGTGTTTTGTTTGTGTGCGCATATGGATTTGTTCTATGATGATGCTAAAATCATTTCATTTTGAACCGTTCCTTCATTTTTTTCATATTAATTTTATGCTACCTAGTTTCTCAGATTTATCTCAGGAATTTCAGATTTTTGGCACAACTTTAAATCAAGCAACATATGCAAATGTGACATTGAGTGTTTGAAAGTGTTTTGTATCTTTTGTGCATCAAAGCATTCCTAACAAAATAGAATGATGGAGAAAACTAAACAGCTGCTCACCCCAATTTGCAAAAAGCCAAACAATCTGTTTGTCAGCATGGAGAAGTCAACATCTGATCATCTCTTTCTAAACTAGCATAATGGAGAGCTCTTCTACAGAATAGATGATGAAGCAGTGACGATTAGCCTGCATGTTCCCTCAAATATTTTGTGATGAAGCATCATTTGATATGGAAGCAATTTTCTACAGAAGTTCGGTTTTCTAGACTTTTCAAATGATTGATCAGGGAGGCCTGTTGTATAAAACTCCCCAAGCAAACTTCTGACTTTCAGTTATTCTGACGTTCATTTTGGCAGCTCACACTTAGATCTCTCAGATCTGATTTGATTCCTTCAGGGGGTTATGCACATGATAATTTTACTGCAGTCAGAAATCAAAGCAAATCAATATTATTTTCCTCTCTTTTTTTTTTTTTTTTTTTTTTTTTAATGGGTGGGTTGCAGTCCTTTATCATTTTTAAAATGATAATAAGTGTGTATACTTGTCCATAGTCCACTTTCAGTGTTTCATTAGTTTAATGGTCATAACAAGTTCTCAATTCACTGCTTCCTTCAGTTCGGTGTAATTTTCGCTAGTCTTATAACACTTTTTACATGTTTGATTTAATAACGGGGTGAAAAATCAAGCCTTAAAGTAACAAGAGTTGAAAAAGCTTAATGCTGCATTTCTATTTTTGTTTCTAATGTTGTGTGGTAAGCTACCGTGTGTAAGAGCCACTCACATCCGCTTCGTCACAATACTAAAGTTCAAAGCAGAGATGGGGTATATGTTTTCATGTTTTAATTAATTTAGTCTGTTTACTTTAAATTATTGTGAACTGCATGGTTTAAGATTTAAGGCATGATTAAGCTTTGTTTAATATTTGGTTTTACCAAACCGTTTGGGAATCTGATTAAACATTGATTGAGCAAAATCAATCAGAAAAGCTTTGGCCTTAAAAAAAAAAATTGCTAATTTGTGCACCACAAAAAAAAGGATTCTCAAATAATTGACTGTCAGGACATCAGATATGTCCTCATGATGTTTATTGAGTCTTCAGAATTCTGTGCATAATCTGAATTTGTATTCTCATGAGTATGGATTTGGATAAATCAATTAATCATACCTTTGTTATATGATGCACCACAGTTGTGATATGAATATTATGATAAGGGGCAAAATTAATATTGATTATTAGTTTACAATGCAGTAGGGAGAGTTTTGAGATCACCGAGCTACCTGTAAAATCGATATACCTCTCATCACGGACAAGGTCTGTAGCAGAACTGGTTTACAACCTTTTTAAAAGTTGTTTTACAATCATTTATTTTATGTAGATTTTGTATGTATTGTACATATTCTGTTAATAGGTATTTGTGGAATTCTTTGAAAATGATTGTTTCTTTTTTTCTTTTGTTAATTAAATCTCAAAAAGTTGTGACCTCAATGTTCATAATCTGTGTTTGTTTCATTCTTGAGTGTGTCCACATTGAATTTGTCTACTAGGATATTAAATAAATTGCCAAGCATATTTTATGCAGATTGAATGCGTTTTGCATCATTTGCTCTGAGGAGTTTAAAATAGGCACGATCTGTATTCACCCTGAATTCAAACACAAACCCTTTTGGAAATGAGAAAACTTTTATTTTCTTCTGAATTTGATGTAAGAGTCCATCAGCTTGCATCACATTTTATGGATGCAAGCGAAATGATTTTAAAATGTTATTTTTTGCCAGCTGTCGAAAGGTCTGAAATTTTTATAAATATGCACAGATGTCTTTTGTACAGTTTCTTAGAGAGCTCAACGCGCTGCAAATTATAAAAGCACCTGCAAATAAAGAAAACAACTTAATCAATTAGACAACAAACACACTGCGAATACTCACAATAGAAGCAAATGAAAAAAATGCACTACAAATACAATTATTGTGTGCATTTGCAAGGCGTTTCTTTATTTGTTTTCCTGTGTGCATTTGTAGCACCTGCTGTCAAACTGATGTAGAGGTTGTTTTTTTTTTAGCTGTTGCTTTATTTGTGTATGTTTTCTGAAGTTGCAACGCATTAAGCTCTCCATACCAGCCACCATACCTTTGGCTTCCATAATTGGACATGGAAAAACGGTATAACATGATTAACTGGTAAATTAAGGTGCTTAGAATAAAAAATGAACAGTACAAAACAGCACAACTTATACCACGTTGAAACTGTGTTAAACCAGTGCTATCCTGCAGAGCATTTGTCGCTGATATCTCCATTCATTTCTGCTCATGAACGGCCTGTTACATTCCTGTTGTCCTTCTGCGCTTCTTAATTTCACTTTTTCATGATGGAAGAGATATCCAAGAATACACTCTGTAAAAAAAAAAAAGAGGACATTTTTCATATCAGTAAACAAATTTGGCACACATCTGAGAAATAACAATCACCAGTAAGTATCTATTTTTAGTATTTATTATATATAAAATCTAAAACATAAACACTCATCAATATAAACAAAATTTTGCTATTAATATTTATTATAATTAATAAATAATGTTGAATGTAACAGGCGGAATCTGATCTAGAAATAAATACATTTTTCTGTTCCAAAATTTCATTTTGGATAAAGAAGCCTATGAAAGCCTCTATATGACCAGTTTAGTAGCTGGATGTCATTTGTGTCTACTTGCCATAGACATCCGTCTTCCTCCCCCTGGTGGTGGGTTCATTGGCAGGTCATTGAGGGAGCCCAGCTCGGACTCTGAACTCCTTGTGGAGGGACAGGACGGACTGCCAGAAAAGCTGTCCGAGGGCATACGGACCATAAAACTGGCTTTCCTGTTAGGTTGACAGAAGTCGCTCTCTGAAGACTCCCCAGCATCGTCCCCCAGTTCTGGCACACGACTGGGCCTGTGCAGAACGTTGCGAAGGCAGGCTGGTATTTCTGTATGAACCTCAGGACCCAGATGACCCGAGTTAAAAGGCATAACATCCCTCTCTGAGCCGTTACTGCTCTCTAGACGCTGGCCGCGGTTTTCCCGGTCCTCTAGTAACTCCATGGACCCTTGGGAGTGCAGTTCATGGATCATTCCCTGGCTTGGCTGCCGCATTTGCCGGGGCTGCTGGGTTATGCAGGACACTGGGAGGGTGGCTGCGGTGAAACTGTTGTGCTGCAGCATGTCGTTGCTCGAGCCGACACAAGCACTGGTTAGGAACAGTGGAGGGTCCATTTGCCCCTGTTGGATAAACGTTTTCAACTGGGGGTTTTTGTGGGGGGACATATTCGTCATTACACACAGTTGCTGAATGGTCGAGTGCTTGGGTTTGCAAAGACTTTTGTCCTCAACAAACTGGAGTCCTCTTAGAGTCTGTTTAATTTTTTTCACCCCCAAGTGGGATATTTCCAAGAGGTTCAGGAACAGCGAAACCCCTGCGATGACAATCATGAAAACCATGAAGATGGTCTTCTCCGTCGGCCTGGAGACATAACAGTCCACGCTGTTCGGGCAAGGCACCCTCTCACACTTGTACAAAGGATCCAGTCCAATCCCATATAAGATATACTGCCCAACAATGAATGCCACTTCTACCACTGATCTGGTAAGGATATGAATTATATATGTACGCAGCAAGGAGCCCCTCAGAGGAGCCTTACTAATTTTCTTTTGATCTTCTAGTTTCCTCAGTTCCTTCTCCAACTTCTTGTGCTCCTCCAAGAGGGCTTCCATCTCTTCCAGTTCAGCTCTCAGCTGGATTTTCCTCTTGTGCCGTTCTTTCTCCAAAGCCCTCAGCCGGTACAGAGCATGTCCCATGTATACCAGTGAAGGTGAGGAAACAAAAATGATCTGCAGTACCCAGAAGCGAATTAGCGATATTGGGAACGCCTGGTCGTAGCAGACGTTCTTGCATCCCGGCTGGTCCGTGTTGCAGATGAACTCACTCTGTTCGTCCACCCAAACGTCCTCAGCCGCCACGCCGAGAACCAGCATCCGGAATATGAACAGGATGGTCAGCCATATTTTACCCACGATGGTGGAGTGGATATGGACCTCCTCTAAAATGCTCCCCAACAAGTTCCAGTCCCCCATCTTCACCGCCACATGTCCGTGCTTAGTTTAAGACAAAAAATAGGAGTTTAGACTACTGTTCAAGTTGGTTTATTCTTTTTTTTTTGCATTTATACATTAGCCATCATGCATAAGGCTTTTTGCATGTATTCGACAAACAAAAAACAATAAATTCCAAGTCTAGAAAGTCATGCACATGGATCAACAAACTGCTTGTATGTAATTTTGCCAAAATAATAGTCCATAGCCAGTCAAAGCTTTTTTCCACAGAACCAAACTAAAATGAACTTACGTTTCAGTGAGATTTGCTGTCTTGTTTCCTTAGTATATAAACAGTCATTTTTTCCCAAACAAGGAAAATCATTTCTTCATTTTACAGCCATGGAGTTTGCACATTAAAACGCAGCCGGTCTCTCCACATAATGTCGGCTACAGTGAATGCTCCCCACAGTTGTCGCATGCAGCGAGTTCACAGGATGTAGAAATTGATCAGGAACTGACAGGACAATGCCCCATGGCAGATCTTATCAAGCAATTGCTAAAAAACAGCACCCACACACACATAAAAAGTTGCTCGCGATGCCAACCAACCAAATGTCCCCTATACAGTCAATACAGTATATTCTGCCACACAAAAAGTCATGATATTTTTCTCTAGTGAGCCATTTTCTTGCAAACCCAACTACATATTGGCTCGAACAGAAAATGGGTTTCAAACTTTTGTAAGCATGTATATCCACCCTATTTAACCATTAATCTTTTGTGTAATCTATAATGCTAGTCAATTAAAGCCCAGTTTCATAGCTCCTAACTGCAATGTGCACATCTGTTAGATAGAGATTTCAATAAAGGATATCTAACCCTGCACCTCGAACAAAATGAACCATATCAATTTTATCAACTCTATTTCACCGTTTTCCTTTGTTTCCCTTTGAGTTTTTGCCGAAGCTTTCCATGTTGTTTACGTTTGCGAGCACTCAATGTCAAATGAAAGACCTTGCAGTCGATTGCATCATGCCCCCCTCCTAAACTCAATCCATCAATACCGCAGTGATTTGTTTAGCATGTACTTTTTTCTAGTTTTATATGGCACAAATCTCATTACAAGCGTATTTTCACAGTATTGTGCATTAACCCTATAAATCCAATAGCGATTGATTTAAAAAACATGGTTTTGTATTGAAAGGGGGTTGGGGGGGGGGACAAGCCATGATCCACCAGTCAGCATACGCACGTGATTTTGTTATCCTGATTCGTCCCTAGCCGAACCTTTCAGGCACTGCACAACTGGATCATCTCACCGATCACACTACATGCTTCATAAAATGACCAGCCATCCCTCAGGGCCTTTAATTAGCTTTCCATCACATGCTGACAGAGTCAATGGGAGATTGATTTGATTTTCCCTTGCAGAAGCTTGAACTGCAAATGCCAAAAGTCACATCAGGGACGTTGCATTACATAATGAGTTCATATGGTACCACACAAAAGGCAGAAAACCATCTATTGGTCATTATTCTGCGGTGGTTCATTGTGTCTAATTGCCTTGATCAGGGCCAAAATGTGCACTGAATTTTTGAGGAACAGGTTGTTGGGTATTGCAACTAGGTAAAATTGTAGTGCAAAAGTCATAGGCTATGTGCTGAAACCTACTACATGGTCATTGTCCCCAAATAAACCATTTCCCACCATTGTGAATGGGTCCGTATTTTGGTCCCTGCACTCTTCCTTCAGTTTTTTTTATATTTGTAGCTAATCTGTTCAATGTTCCTGTCGAACCCCGCTGCAGCCATCTCACGTTAAATTTGGTGCAACACTGGTTTCGTGTGTGAAGCTCCCTCTAATTTACTCTGGACTTCTGTAGAGGACCTGAGTGCAAGAAAGCAGCTTGGTTCCTTCTCGGATCACTGTTGTTTTTGCTTAATCATGTCCATTGTGTTTAGCGTGCTTCAAAAACGGTGGTCAAAAGTTTCTGTTCGTCTTGTTTGTCAAAATAACATCGCCCCCAGCCCCTGATGCAGTTTTTACAGTTGTAAACCATTTTTACTTCTAGACCAGCGATATTTTGTTGCTAATGAACCACTTTTCCTGGTTCAGAGCTGGTGCTTTGGGTATCAAAAGACAAAGAACCGATTTAAAACTACTGTAAGCTCTGGCTCTGAACCAGCACTCAAACTGCCATGGTGGAAAAGGAGTTTGTGACAAGAACTTGTCCACAATGGTTCCAGTCCCTAAAAATGTATGAGTGTGAGTTCAGTTCTACAATGGCTGTCAATCCAGAAATTAACTAATGAACACACAGGACTAAAAACAGTATTCTCCTGCTGTGTGAACCTGGCCATGTAGCATCAAATTTCCTTTTTTACGTGTTTTCGCTGCGTTTGCGTTGTAACCAATCACACACGATTCTGTTGAGCTTATGAATGCATCGGCCAATCAGAGGCGTCCAGATAAGTCATCGCTGAAACCCCGGAGTTTTGTTCTGTGCACGGGCTAGAAAACCGAACTCTGCAATCTCGCGAATTCTCTCATAAACAACAAAGTGCTGAGATACATACGGTAAGAGATTTCATAATGTAGGCAACTTCATTTACTTAAACTCGCGCTAGAGTAGACTGAAGTGATAATGCTATCTGATAATGGATGTTCCCTGTTTGAATAACTGGGAATGAAAGTGTTTGGTTGTTTTTTTTTACTTTTGTTTCGTTATTTGTATTTATTTATTGCCAATTTAAATATTATTCAAAATTCACTGCAAATATCTAAATATTAAAATATGTAATAATGCAACAGCCTTTTGTTTTTGTTGCAGTGTTACAAATATTTTGTTGTTAGGGGTGGATGGAGGCGGTGGGATGGACGTCCGCCATGCTTATAGATTATTTCACTCTGATCCATTTCAATCAATACAGACTCGTGCAGCCCTGATCTGACTGTTTTGAGATAATGAGATTCCAGCACGCCTGCGGATGTTTACCGAGAAGTGGTTTAGGGTGTGAACAGGGTAAAGAACAGAGCGTTAATAGCGATACCTTGAAAACATCTATAATAATGTTAGACTTTGAGGGTCTTTTTTTGTTGTTGTTAATTATTTTATCCTCGTACTTGAGTCTCAAGGTATTAGATAGTTTTTGACTTCAACTTTGTGGTGAACATGATCACGAATAATTTAGTGGAAAAGATATGAATTCTTTATGAAAAGATACTATCAAATCTGACACTGTATATAGGATAATCATGCATCTGACTCTTGCAGGATGCTGTGCAGCAGAGATCATGGTCATGAGTGTTAAACATTTGACTCATCAAACATTTATAGCTTTTACACGTATCGCATGAATTCTTTATTGTATCATAAATAAAAACCAAAACATACTGCATTATGGCATGCATTTTAAACAGTTCTCTTCATTCTCAAGTTAAACTACTATAGATGCAATTTAATTAAAACCTTTTAATTACATTTTGTATGTGCAGATACTGAAGACTCAAACAATATATTATAGTGACATTCATTTTATATTAACATGTACTATGTTATTTAAGGTAATTCTATCTAGGATTATAAAAAGTCTACTATTAATCTTGACTGACTGAAAAGTATTTCATTACAATTTAATTCAGAATATTTCAGTCTTTACAAACAGTGAAGATAATTTAATTACTGAAAGTAATATTTTATACAAATATAAAAATTGTAAATTCTGTAATTTTTACTTACCATAATGCATCCCAAACTGTATAATATACTTTTCTATTTTAATATATATAAAATACATTTATTCTTTTGATGTCAGCTGAAATTTATTTATTTTATTTGTTTATTTCGTTGATAGACTAGTCTTCATTTATTTTCATTTGTACTATAGAAAACAAAGTATCTACTTTATATATTTCACAATGATGGAACAGCAATTACATTTCTTTGAACCGTGATTCTGCACGTTCCTCTTCCTGTCTTTCCGATTCAAATTCCAATTGAACTTGTGGCCAATTCAGTTCACATTCCAGCTCATTAAAAGGAAGTACTTCTTTGATTCTGAATCTTTCTCAACCCTGTTTGAAAGACAATATGGTGAGTAAATGATAACAATTTCCATTTCTGGATGACTTGACATTGAGCAAAGGAGTACTGTACTCAGTAGGCTAATAGAGCACTGTTGTAGTTAGTTACCGTTAGCATAACCACCACCTACATATAATGATTCCTGCATGCCACGGTCAAAATTAAACTTTGATTTGGAGTCTTATACATCTTAAAATAGTTTTGCATCCCTGTGTTTTACAGTACAATAAAACTACTGTAAGCTCACTCAGTGTTTACAAAGCTCCAGTCTCATTTGTAATTCCATGACTTTCATATTAGGTGGAATCCAGGTATATGGGGAAAGTGCCGCATGTGTCAAGAGTTTGTATTAGTGTTAGCGCGAAGCTTCTGTAGCTCTTCTTCCAGTGTGTTGATCTTCTCCAGTAGACTGGCTCTGTCCTGCATGGCTTTCTTTTCTGCTTCCTGGATCTTCCTCTCATACCAGCATTCCAGCTGTGTGGAGACCATCTCAAAGAAACGCTGTGTGTAACACTTGCTGGATGTGGACAGACTGCTGCTGGCAGTGCTATCGAACAGTTATCCTTGACTTTGAGACATCAACCTCCTGCACTTGTGCTCTGTGCCACTTGGGGTCATCAGCCCCCCAGCTTCCGGGAAAGAGGTTTGTGTTTGACCATTGAAGGAGCTGACAGGTTATGATTAATCATCTGTTTGAATAAAGAAATGTATTTTAATGAAACAAAAGATAAGTGTTTATTTTTTGATTGTTTAGAGTCATATACTCTCAAATATTCATTTCATATTTTATATTTAGTTTTAGAGTATTAAAAACACACACACAAAAAAACTTCTCAAAATAATAAATAAAATGCTTAGTTTAATGCTTAAAGCAAGCATGAATAAATGAAATTGACTGTATTTATTTATTTTCCGGTTAAAAGTATATCTTGCTTTATGAGTGTTTAGATATTTTTACTGTAATTAATGACACTGATTTAAAAAAACTGAAGAACCATTCAACTTCATCTCAAAGTATCTCCTTCCAAGTGCATCCCCAAAATTCAAGACTTTTTACATCATTGTTATGATCTGCTTCTGGGCTGGGTAACATATTGACATAGGTGGCCAGCGAGCTGGAGCTCTCCTCAGAGATGAGGCGACAGCAGCGGGAGACCCTCGGGGTCTGAGTCCACCAGAGAGTGATCCACCGATGGAGACCGCAGAAGTTTGTAGTATTGTGTCTCTGCAGGCATTTGCACTTCAAGATCCTGAATCTTAGACATGCACCAGTTTTTCACAGCACTGCTAGCAGCTTCCTGCATGAAAGATTAAAACAGCATTATAAGTTTGATCAATCATGTCTAGACTGATGCAATTGTAGAGCATCTCTTCTCTTAAGGTATTGTACCTGTTTTCTCTCATCCTCTATGCGTTCCAGGGTGGCCCTCTGATTGATTCGATAATGACACTCCATCGTCTCAGCCGACACACGCTCCTGCATGAGTTTCTAAAGAACTTTAATCTGAACATAAAGAGATGTTTGTCTCTAATACCCACATTTTCAGTGTTTTGAAATTGTTTTTCTAATTGATTCACCAAGAAATCTACAATAAAGAGCCATGCATCAAAACCAACCGTGATCAAGTCTTTCTCCTTCTGAGTTAACTAATATTCGTAAGTTATTTATTCTTATTTTCATACATTTTGAAAGGCATATTTTCATTCCAATTCAAAGAATTACAAATTAAAAAAAAAAAATCTCATATTTGATTTATATTACACTTCTGTTCAAAAGTTCAGAGTCAGTAAGATTTTCTTTTCCTTTTTTTTATATTACTACTTTGATTCAACAAGAATGCATTAATTTGTTCAAAAGTGGTAGTAAACTAAAATCAATAATAATTTTACAAAAGATTTATATTTCAAATAATCTAATTATGACCTAAACATTTCAAATAATTTATGGCTGTTGAAAATTCAGCTTTGCCATTACAGGAATAAATTACATTTTAGAACATATTAAAATAGAATACAGTTATTTTAACTTGTAATAACATTTTACAATATTACTATTTTTACTGTATTTTTGATCAAATAAATGCAGCTTTTGTAAGCATAAGAGACATTTTATAGAATTTCTTTTGTAAAAATACACCAAACATTAAAAAGTATTTTTAATTTCTAAATATAGAGGGTTGTAAAGGAAAAGTACCTGATGCTTCTTTTTTTGCTCTATTCTGCCAAGTCTGCTGTTCATCAATTTTACAAAAGATTTATATTTCAAATAATCTAATTATGACCTAAACATTTCAAATAATTTATGGCTGTTGAAAATTCAGCTTTGCCATTACAGGAATAAATTACATTTTAGAACATATTAAAATAGAATACAGTTATTTTAACTTGTAATAACATTTTACAATATTACTATTTTTACTGTATTTTTGATCAAATAAATGCAGCTTTTGTAAGCATAAGAGACATTTTATAGAATTTCTTTTGTAAAAATACACCAAACATTAAAAAGTATTTTTAATTTCTAAATATAGAGGGTTGTAAAGGAAAAGTACCTGATGCTTCTTTTTTTGCTCTATTCTGCCAAGTCTGCTGTTCATCTCATGCAGAAAATAAATTCTCATGTGAATTGATGAAAATGTGATAACATCTAATGAACTTTTTATTTAAGACAAAATAATAATAATAATAATAATAATAATGAGTCTACCTTATTATATTAGGTTATATCAATAAAAGCAATGATTAAGATGATTAAAAAAAAAGTTTTTTTTTCGATTTAGTTTTAATAGTAAACTTAAGATTCATTAAGATTTTTTAAATATTAAAAAAGTTAAAATAGTTAAAATAGCTCATGTTTATTTTTTAGTTATAAAGCAACATAATAATCAGAATAATGTACAGTCAGCATTTTATTATTGCAAAATAAACCTTCTAGGATCATTTAAAAATTGTCACCTAAAAATGTGATAACATCTAAATAAATAAGACGAACATATAATATGATTAAAAGAAATGTTTCTTAACCTTTTACAGTGAATATAAGATAATATATTGCACTCTGAAATTTATGTAACAATCAGTAAAAAAATTTAATATCAATGTTATTAAGATTAATTTTATTAATAGTAAAATAATAAATCAATAGTTCATGTTTATTGGTTTATGTCATTTAATATGCATAAGAATGTACAGTCAGCATGTCATTATTGCAAAATAAACCATCTATCGAAAATATACAAGACCATATCACCATACAACCATATCACTGCATCATGGTATATTGGTATGTAGTATTAAATTGAAGTATATAATAATGTTAGTTATTATTCATTTGGATGTAATATCGCCACCTTTATTCTTGGGCTCCTGATCTTTCTCCCTGTGCCAGGGCTCAAAGTTGCTGTGTTCTGTTCCGGTTGTATCCTGTGATGCTCTTGATCACAGTCGTTTGTGTCTTCTGCCACTTCAGCACAGTCCTGCACAATGATGGGAGTGCTTGGCATGAGAGAGATATTTAGACGAAAGCAATCACATGACCTCTGATCTCTTTTAGGGTTATGGAAGCTCAGTAGTCATGTGACATTTTCTTACTGGCCCCTAAACCCCAATCATATTACAAACAATGAATCTGCGATAGCACAGATGTCATTCTGCATGCGTGAATCTTATCTGAATTTTCCACCTTCTGTCGGGAGGAATGAACTCTGGGGAGGGACTGAGTTCTTCTCTGGGTCCCCAAGACATCTCTTGCAGAAACCTCTGCAACTGAGCAGGGACATACAACTTGAGTTATGAGAAGCATTTGATGAAATAAAGATTGAAGTTTGGATGGTTAGGATTTTTCATTTAGCTCCTGCCGGTAGATGCTGTAACCACACAGCAAGGTTCATGGCAATAACTTAAACCACCACCAAAAAAAAATCTTACTTTTTTTTAAATTTGAGATATATGCCAAAGCAACATTTCTTATTTTTATATATTTTTATTAATCAATATTTTACAAAACCTTTTATATATTTTTATTAAAAAAACAAAATCATAATCTAAACAGACATTAAAAAACTAATAAAAATGACAAAAACTAAATTACATTTCATTTATAATAATGTTAATTAAAATGAACTAAAATTAAAATGTGAACAAAAATGACAAAACGAAAAGAAAAAAAAACTACACCATCAGAGAGTACATGTCTTTTTCCGTGTATTTTGGTGAAATAAATATATTCACAAGAAAAGTGTCATGATCTGGTCACTGCATATCTGTTTATTTAACGCACAGAGTTTCATAGTACACAGTACACCCTGGACTTCATTTCCCATAAACCCCTGCCAAGGAACTCATAAAGATCAACTGTGACTTGACCTTTTTCCTGACTCCGGACGATCAGAGGTGACTCGACGGGGTCCTGACATGACTCTGGAAGATACTAAAGTCAATTCAGGTCCCCGTTGATCTTCCAGAATCAAGGTCCATTCAAGTCACCTCTGACCGTCCGGAGTCAGGTCAAGTCACCATTAAACCCCATGTGTCAAGTAAAACCACATAGTTAAACTTCATGAGTCAAGACAAGTCACAGTTGATCTTTGTGAACAAGCTCAAGTCACAGTTGATCTTTATGAGTTCCTCGGCAGGGGTTTATGGGCAATTAAGTCCAGGGTGTACTGTGTAGTGTGAAAGTCTGTGTGGTGAATGAATGGATGTGCAGTCTTTCCTGCAGATATGTTAGTTAATACATTTGTTCTGGTCCTTGAAACTAGTTATGTTCCGCCTATATGAGCCATTAAAGCATTAAAACTGATTCGTTCATTTAGGAACTAATTAAGGAACTGCCTTTATGAGTGAGTCATTATTCATTAATCAACTGGTTCACTTAGTAGAGATGACTGAGTCAGAGGTTATTCAAGTAATCATAAAACGCTCTGTTATAAAGAGCATGTCTAACAGGACAAAGAACTGGTTCGAAATTGAAAATCTTTGAATGTAATAACATAACTTACCTGATTAGATTTTTTCTAGAAGTATAGCCAAATCTCAGTTGTTGTTGTCTCGGGCTTTATCAAGCGCAGTGTGGCCAGTCTGTTGATAGATTCAGCGTGTAAATAAATTGTCATTTAGCAGATGCTGTCACCCAAAGCTATTTACAGCTCAGTTTGAGCGGCTCTGTTATAACCCCATTCCCACCCCATTATAACTCAATCATAAAGAGATTCAGGCATTTCATGAGATTACATGACTTACATTGTTTCTGATGTTTGCATCAGCTCCAGCTTCCAGCAACAGACTGAGAGTTTTCTTGTGATTTAGGGCAGCAGCGACATGGAGCGCAGTGTCTCCTATCTGTAAAATATGTTGATTTTCCATAAGACTATGACCTGCTGTAGCTGTAATTGTAGATGCAATTAACAGAAGTTACTGTAATGTAAACTACAATCTAGTGGTTCAAAGCAGACCATTAATTGTTTGTTCATTTGTCTCTCAATTTTTCATTGTATACCAGTTTCTTATGGTTTGTTGAGCGTGCAGCAATGTGTAAACAAGTGTCACCTGCCTGGAAGGAAATAATATTTTCAGTATTTATAGTTGAACTTTTTACTTTCACTTTGCAATTAATATAATCATTTAAAATAGATTGTAATGATTTTAGAAGAGTGCACTTGCATTGTTTTTGCTATCAGGCATCGCTCCACCTTGTATTAGAACTCGAGCGCTCTGGGAATGTCCATTCTGACATGCTAGATGGAGAGGTGTGTTTCCTGCCTTTAAAAATAAAATATGAATACAGTTTAAATATTAGAACTGAAACTGATTGCATAATAATCATTCATCAGAATTCACCAAAAGAGATTTTTGAAATTTAATAGAACATCTCCAGTTTTCAAAATGTTGAGTTTTATCAGCTTTTAGTCGATCTGTTTTATCTACAGTAATGCATAATATATATATATATATATATATATATATATATATATATATATATATATATATATATATATATATATATATATATATATATATATATATTATTTTAATTACTTTTTTTTGGGGGGGGGTGAACATGGACATATAGATTTATTTTTCTGTACACTGAAATATTCTGTAGAAAGAGAATTTCCCTTGCCTATACTATCAGCTGACTATCAAAGAGCAAATCCTGCTATAACTAAACAAACCATATTTGAAAGCTGATTGGTGGAAATGTGCTTTGCTACTTGTTTTGGTACATTTGTGTTAGCAGAAGTTCCTTATGTTGTCTAAATGGAAAACCCTTAAAAATATTTGTAAATAGTAATACAATTTTAATTTGATGGCTTTTGAGCGTCCTGTTTTAAAATTAAATCCATAAACATAGAAAGGAAATTTTTGCTTTTCAAATTATTTGACGGGGTCTCTAAAAAAACCCAAGAAAATGTACATTTTTAAATAGAAATTCTGATTAAAATCTGATTTAATCCTAAAGTAAATGGAAAATATTGACTTACTTTGTTCTTCACTTGGACACTGGCTCCAGCTTTGACCAATAGCCTTACACAACTGAAGCCATGCCATGATACCTCATGCAAAGCAGTGTTTCCTTCCTGAAAATCAGATTCTATAGCAATTGAGTTTTTCATTTAAAAAAACTGACTCATTCCCACAGTAGTCAGGATTTTTACATCTGACAGGTTTATTTACAGCTAACAAGATACTTCAGTCTTGATTCGTTTAAATTGCAACAGTTCTGTTATTAATATTCATGATGAAAAAAAAGGATGATTTATTGATTGCAAATGAGCAGACCTTGTCTTGTAGATCAAGTGCACAGCCTCCTTGGATGAGGGCAGCGATGGCGTCACGGTTTCCCACAACAGCTGCCCGGTGCAGGGCTGTCCGCTGACCCTGGGACAAAAAACAAAAATGTGTTTTTACTCTCTGAAATTTAGTGCGTCAACACAGGACAATTATGTGTATGGTAATGCAAAATATTTATAATAAACAATTGCAAATCTAACATTTAACTACAATTAAAAAATTTATTCAGACAACAGGTTGGTAATAAATAGATTTTTAGCTACATTGAATTGTGTTTAGTTCTACTGAATTGTATTGAACACTGCAGTCCAACTGAAAATCTTTTACAAACCAATCATCAAAAGGCTGACTCTGATATTACTAGATTTGTATAAATATAAGTTAACATTCATGTTATAGTAATATTTTTATAAATATCTGACAGTGATGATGACTTGATGTTTCTTATGTTATTCAGTATATTTTAATCTGCATTAAGTTATGGTCTGAGATTTTTATTTTAAATGTTTCATCAAATAAACATTAAAAAAGATTTAAGAAATATTCTAATGGTCTCTGGTCAGTTTTGTTATTGTAAAATAAAAAAGGTAGTAACTTACTCAAATTAAAACTATTTGAAAAATGTTACTAACTGAAAAGCTGAAATAAAATGATAAAAAATGACAAAAGAAAATACATACAGTATGTGAAAAATAAGAACTGAAATTAATTTAAATATTAAAATAACTAAAACACAAAAAATAATGACAAAAGGTAATTACTAAAACGAAATCATTTTTAAAGAAAATATAAAAATAAAAATGTATTCAAAATATAAATAAATGCTATTAAAGTGTATAATAACACTTTCCCTAATTAATGTCAAAATCAAAATGGTTTTTGTACCACTCTCATAAATCAGCATTTTGTTGAATTGGTGATGATCTCATTCTCTCATTGAAGAGTGATATTAACTGCATACAACCACAGTGAAGCATTAGAGGGATCGCTGAAAACGGCGTAAAAATATATGCATTAAACAATATACACATGAAAAGCCTGAACCAAATGTGCTAGAGAGCAAGTCTGAAGAGTTGCAGAGTTTGATCTCATGGTTTTAGCAAGATGAGAGTCCTAAAAGCTACAGCGGGGTCATGGTAGGACAGATGGAGAATAGCTCTGGTGTCTCTTTTAGTTAAATAGAAAAATAAATCATAATGTTGCTTGTTGCTCAACAGTTCATGAAATAATTGGTGCTTATAACCTAGTCTAGCTCATGAATTATTAATGTTTTGCTGCACTCAAGCAACATTTGTACTTAAATATTCAAAATTCTTTAAGTTATAAGACTGCTCTGAAATTGTCCATATTGGAAGTAGCTCACAAAATAGAATTAAATCATATTTTCTTCAGTTTGTTGTTTTAAACCCACAATCATACTTACAGAAGTCTCTGCTTGATCATATACTGAATTAAACTGCCAACATTTTGTGTGCATTAATTTTCATTAGTGTTCTTCACTTACATTCACTGCAGAGGATCCATTGATGAGTAAGTGATGTAATGTTACTTTATATTTCTCTAAATCTGTTCCTTTAAGCAAATTAAACCAGATGTTTGAGGGAAGCTCATAGCATTCACATGTTGAAAAGAACACAAAACTTGGAGGTAAATAAATTGTTTATACAAATCTTAAACGATAAAACAAACAGATTAAGTCTGGATGAAAAGGAGAGAGATGTCAATGTCTTCAGCCTCTCACAAATCCTAGAATAAAGCAATCAACTCTCAACATGACACCTTCTAAATGTCAATGTATCTGATTTGAAGTCATCATGAAGTATGTAAAAAAACTGAGAGTTTAATGTGGGTGGAAATGTTGCATGCAATCACAAGAGTACAGCATTTCTGAGTGAGTGTGTTTTGCTCATATGGGTTGTTATCAAGGCCGCATTAATCATGTGGATTCATGAATTACTCAGTCCACAGGGAAATTAAGATTTGTTTTAAAATAACACGAGAATGAAATGTGTATGAAGGCCAGATTGCTGAATCCATGTTAGAAATCATAAAATAATTAACAAAAAGTTCAATCTCTGGTCATTTAAGGAGCGTAACCAGAGAAATGCCCTGCAGACACTATAATACCACAAAATAATAATAATAAATATTCAACTTAAAATTTTGTCATTTTCGTAGTTTAATACTGTACTATTCTGATTATTATTTTTATTCTGCTTCCATTTGAAATTTTAATAAATCAATGCAAATCATGCATTGTTTCAGCATATATTGTAGTCCTTTTACTGTATCCATTTTATAGGAAAATTATAATCAGTACAGATGAAAGGCTCCTGTTATTGCAGTCTTTCTGCTTATAGCTCGAGCCTCATGGATCATTTCTAAGCTGATCTTTATTTTATATGATCAGCTGATCTCAAAGCTTGAACTGAAGCAGCATCTGCTAAGAACTGGTTTACTTAATGTGTACATATATTGTGGGCTTTACAAAAATGTTTGGAAATTTTTATTTTTTTACATTTCAAATAATAAGGTAATCAAAGAATGATGATCATAATAATACAATTCATAAATACCTTTTTAGAGTTTCTGTTGGGTCAGATGGGTTCCACAGCGTCAGTGGCTGGAGTAAAAGTCCAGAGTTCGCATATGCACACGCTAAACATCTGTACTACACCACCTAACCACACTCACCGCCTGCTGTCCCAGAGGAAATTACCCACACGAGCAGGCAGTCTGCTGGCTTTGTGTCTGTACGGAAGCTGAGGTATCACAGCAGGTCAAATCCTGTGAGACCACAATAACCACAAGAGAAGATGGGCTGGAGTTCACACTGGAGTCACTGTAAAGTGTGTAACAATGTTATATACCTTATACCTGTTCTTTAATGAATACAGCCTAACAGTAGCCTACTGTAAGTGATTTTCAAACTTAAAAGCTGTCTGACAAAAGAGTAACTTAAGCATTTGTCAAAATATTAGCTGTAAAAAAGAGCCAGTTAATCCTCTGTAAGTTCAACAGACGAGTTATGACCCTGAGGAATCAGAAGAGTGTGCAATTGTGTTTATTTCCATATTCGGTAATGGATCGAATGTTCCCTTATTTGGTTGTATAAGGCCTATTGGAGCATCAGTACAAAGTATGTAGCCTACAATAATAAAGTTTGAGACTGTAGGTTTGCACCCAACAGAACGAGAGCTGAACTAGAAAAATATGAAATCAAAAATATTTATTATACAATTTTTGCAGCGGTGAACATAAAGAGAAAATAACACTGGTCTCTCATAAACGTACTTTTATTATTCTCTATAAATAGTTATTGAGGGATACATCACAGCACTTACAGCGCCGTCTGTCGACTGGCCACGAAATCAACATTTGAAATAAATAAAATATTTAGTTTAGAGCCATATAAGGTCATAGAACATTGATTAAACAATTAAATAACAATTCAATAAATGTGTATATAATAATAATAATAATAATAATAAAGCTAAATATTATTATCATTATTGTTGTCAGTTATTTATATTGAATTATTAGTATTTTGTTAGAGTGTTGAATATCTATTATAATTGCATTACAGCATTATTACGGTTTAAGTAAAATATTGTGTTTCTATTATGCTACTGGGCTATAAATTATTTACATTTCACATAGGCTATAAGAATATATATATATATATATATATATATATATATATATATATATATAACAGAACAATAAGTTATTAAAAGCATGCAATGCATTATATGCATTATAAATTCTCTAAGTGTGTCCCTTATGTGAAGAAAAGACTACATCTCCCGAGATCCACAGTCATTGTGACAGTCCACGCAAACTCGCATAGCCCGTTTGTTTTTGGGAAGGGACAGGGAGGCGTCTTCTCCTCTCCGTCTCCGTCTCCTCACAAAGTTCTTGCAGCTCTTCATTCTGTGATGGTAGTGAAGAATAGTCTCTGATTCCTGGCGGGCTGCTGCTGTGTTTGTGTCACAGAGCTGGAGAGCGAGGGGGAGGTGAAAGTTCACCATGGCTTGGCCATATCAGGTGACAATGTAGAAAAGTTTGGCTGCCTCCTCAGATTAAACTTCTCAAACTCGGAGAATGACAAGCGAACGGAAATATAACGGAGTGGACGGAGAAAACGAAGCGCTGTTGTTCGATTATTTTGATGACGATGATGATTTCGACACATTCGAGGACGGAGACTGCGGCTGTGAAGAAGGAGGTTAGATGGCAGTATTCATTTATCACCCAGAAATAAGGGCTCGTGTATATTTTACGTGTTTCTGAACGAGCGCTAAGTGTAACGCTATTACAAAGCAATTACCAATGTAACAGTGGTTCCCTCTTAAATGTCAGTTTAATTTGTTACTAACTTGTAGTAACTTCATAGCCAGCAAAGTCATTAAAAAGTAAATATCCCAATAAATTATATAAGCTTCCACTCTGTGACATCTTATATAAATTTATTATGGTTTTGAAAGTGTCGCCAATAATTTAAATAATTTAAACTTGTTGGTGTAAACTCTGCTTGGTAAATATTCATGATGGATTTTTTAATAAACTATTGTAATTAGATGTCCGCCAACGTCATTAATGAATAATTGAGAACCCCTAAAAATGTATTATTGATTTAAAAGTAACGCTAAGGTGTTTTGGTGGAAAATTTGGCATGATATTAATCATGGTACAGTAAAACTTTGCTAGCTTGGCATTAGCCAGCTGTAGGAAATACTATAAAAATGCTTACAATGGTTTTATTAATAAGAGTGAACACATTTGGTTTCTCAATTGTTGGCTTTTACATTTTTTTTTTTTTGGATATTTGATCATAATACCATTAAGCTTCACCTTATGGAAAGCAGGTAGATGTATATGTTTTTAAGGCATTGCTTACACCTCATTGTTTCTACACAACTTTAGAAGCAAACTGTAATCGTCAGCACAGTCAGCGGACGTTTCTCTTCACTTGTTTTTACATTTGTCTACCAATTCAACAAACACTATGTGTTACACAGTTGGACACTTCGATAAACACTGCAGGATTCCTGAGACTGTATTTTGAGACTAGAAGTGTCCCTCAGTCTCACCAAACGCAGTTGAGATTCCTCAGCTGAGAGCTAGCAAGGTCACAGTCTTCAAATCAGCTGCAGCATGTGATATGAAGGAGTGGAATGCCACGAGAGGATTTGCCCACAACTCCACACTCATGCTCTCATGTAATATGATTCAGACTGATGGGATGAGTATGCCATTTCTCTTTTCACTTTGCTACATGTCTAATTAATTAGGAGTGTATAAACTTGTCACAAGCCTATATTATTGGCGGTTTGACACCTCTTTTAGATGTTAAAGTATGTGTAATGATGCAGAATGATGCTGTTTTGAAATCAAATAAAAATGACAGTTATTCTAAAACCTCCTTTATGACGTTTCGTAAACATCGTAAACACGTAAACATCAGAGCTTTTCCATTTAGAGAGTCCTCATGCAACTCTTCTATTAAAATTAGGTGTACTTTCATTTTAGACTAGTTATTATTCATTCGAATGCATGATTTTTCTTTTCAGGTGAGGAACTTCACATCTGACTGTTTTGTCAAAATCTGCAGCACACTGACTAAAGTAATTAATAACCTTTGTCGGCTGATGACGGCATGTTAATTAGGTGTTATTGTGTACCGCTATTGTCAGTACATTTAGCATTTGACATACATCAAAGAGAGACAGAATATATATATATATATATATATATATATATATATATATATATATATATATATATATATATATATATAAGCTGCAATATCAAATAGGACCACATGGAGATGACAACACATCACTACAAATCGCCTTAACCTGACTGTATATATGGATCCAGTCAGAATTATTACACATTTTAAACAATTATAAAAAGTTATTACCATTGTTACCAGTAGATGGCATTAGAGGAGCACTTACTGACTTGTTAGTAATTTCATTTCCACTTTTTTGCTTCATATTTTGAGATGATAAAATTATTATTATAAAATAACAAATCTTCAAGAAATCAAATCATGTTGTATGTATGAGGAAAGAAAAGCCACAAAGTGCCTTGAATCACACATAACGCAAGCAAAAGGTGCTTCTTTTATAATCATTTTATAGAAAAAATAATACTCCATTTAATAAGAGTAGAATATATACAATTTCCATAAAAAAATCTAATTTTGCACGTTACTGTTACTAAGTAAATGTTGTTCAAATCAAGCTTAGTTCTTTACTGTCAAATTTGTATAACCAAGAAATAAATGTGTTATATTAAATATAATATTACTAAAGTATTCAAATGAATGTCACCAGCAGTTCATGGGCTCGGTTTAGTTTTGTTTGAATCCTGGGTGTGGTTCATCATTAACCAAATGTGGCGTATGTATTTATGATGATTTAAGATTCTCAAGCGGTGTTTCTGTGTTTGGCTCTTGTACAGTGCTGGGCTTCAGTGATCCGTTCAGCAGTGAGGTGAAACCTCGGATCCTGCTCATGGGCCTGAGGAGAAGTGGCAAGTCTTCCATTCAGAAAGTTGTGTTCCACAAGATGTCACCCAACGAGACTCTCTTCCTGGAGAGCACTAATAAGATTTGTCGGGAGGACGTTTCCAACAGTTCCTTTGTCAGCTTCCAAATCTGGGACTTCCCTGGTCAGATTGATTTCTTCGACCCCACATTCGACTATGAGATGATATTTCGTGGCACAGGGGCACTCATCTTTGTCATAGACTCTCAGGTGAAATATCTATCTGTCTGTCTGTCTGTTTTCTAAAAATACACTACAAACGTGTTACTGTGCAGGACGATTACGTGGAGGCATTGAGTAGACTTCACCTCACCGTGACAAGAGCCTACAAGGTCAATCCTGACATCAACTTCGAGGTCTTCATCCACAAGGTGGACGGCCTTTCAGATGACCACAAGATTGAGAAACAGAGGGACATACACAAACGAGCCAATGACGATCTAGCCGATGCTGGTTTAGAAAGAATACACTTAAGGTTGGTATCATAATAACAGATCAGATATTACGTGGCATTTTTGAAATCATCAGAAGTTGGATTTGCGATGTGAAATGCATTATTTCTTTCAGCTTCTACTTGACAAGCATCTATGATCATTCAATCTTTGAGGCCTTCAGTAAAGTCGTGCAGAAACTCATCCCTCAACTTCCCACCCTTGAGAATCTGCTCAACATTTTCATATCTGTGAGTAGATGAACATCTTTTAGTTCACTGTGTGGCCCATGCACCTCTTCCTGTCTTATTTTCATCATGGATAACCAAAGTGAATCTCTGATCAGTGCTTAGTGTTGAATTAATTATGTTCTTGCTCAATGAATGATCATGTAGAACGTAACTATTTCTAGTAATTGATATATTTTTGAGCAGAGGTAATGAAACGTATGATTAAGACATCAATGGTTACAGTCGATGATGCATGGAAAGTTATCTTTAGGATTAAAAGAGTGGTACACTAATTATAAATAACTTGCAAATAGTTTTCACTATCAAACAAATTAACATGTTAAAAGATATTATATATTTGATGCAAACAAGCATAACCAGAAAGCATGAGTTTCTGTCTGTTATATCTGTCATAATCAACCATTAGCATAGGTACATTAGCACTGGCCTGTGATGTGCCGCTTGCAGTGAGGTGTAATGGAAATAATATGATGATCACAGAACCCATTATTATTTATTATTATATCTTTCCGACATAATATAATTTTATGGTGCTCATGTTGTATTTTAATGTTGATCAGGAAAGCAATTACATTTAGCAGACTCAGAAATTCTTCAGCGGTTTTTTAAATTCGTCAGTTGGCGGCAGCAGAGGGTAATTTGACGGGATAAAAAGACTGCTACATCAGTACAATAACTGAGCAATCTATAGATTTATTATTATGAAGAATGAAATCTCTTAACCATCCTACATTCAGTGCATTGTCTGATTTCATAGATTGATTCAGATTGACCCTTGATCTGTGTCCTTTAACTATATTTAGATACATTTTTAAAAGAATAAACACTTTTACTCAATAAGGACACATTAAATGAATCAAAAGTGACAGTAAATAAAAATTTTCTATTTAAACTAAATGCTGAGCTTTCTATTCATCAACAAATCCTGAAATAAAATCATGTTTTCCACAAAAATATTAAGCGTTTTTTACTGTTCTCACTGTATTCAACATTAAGAATAATAAGAAATGTTTCTTCAGCACCAAATCAGTGTATTAGAATGATTTTTGAACGATAATGTGACACTGAAAACTGGAGTAATGATGCTTTAAATCACAGGAAAAAAAAGGAGAATTTTTTTTATATATAAATAAAATTTAAAGTAGTAATATCATTTCACAATATTACTGTTTAACTTTATTTTTAATAAATACATCTAGACCAGTTAATGTAAATGTAAAATCTAAATTTATATAAAGTACAAATATAACTGAATATAATTTTTTACTGTTATGTTTGGGGAAAAAAACGTCACATGGGAAGAGTCACATAACTTGGGAAGAAGCTTTCAACAGCTTTTATAGAATTAAATGCATTTTCTAACAACAGTACTTGCAATGCAGTTGATTACTTGGTTGCGTAATTCATTTCCACTTCAAAGTGTTCTTAGATTGTTCCGCTGCATTTCTTAAGAATAACAGCTGACCTCTAACCCCGTCCTGTGCTCTCATTGCAGAATTCAGGGATTGAAAAGGCTTTTCTCTTTGATGTGGTCAGTAAGATTTACATAGCAACCGACAGCAGCCCGGTGGACATGCAGACCTATGAACTATGTTGTGACATGATAGATGTGGTTATCGACATCTCATGCATCTATGGGTGAGTGACACTGGATGGAAATCTCTCCACAGTCACATTAAACTACGGGACCTTTTTTTCCCTTATTAACCAATATAAAAATACACAATAAAATACAACACTCCACATGCAACAACCTTGTTTTCCTATAGCCGTTGTTGGATGGAATTGAATCTTTTGTGAATTTAATAGCATATAACTTGGGGATATGTAAACACTGGCTGTACACATTGGAAGGGCAGAGCGTTGCACCTCCAGCGCCATTTGTCCTTGAATTTGACGGGACACAGTGGTCTGGGTAGGTAAAGGAACACAGGCCTTACCCAGGGCCCCACATATGTCAGTTCTCGGTGGCCTGCGAGAGCAGATGGGCCACCTCATCACTATCTGATGAATAGGAGAGCAGGCAGGACAGTTAACCCTGCAAACTGTAGCCGTATTAGTCTGTAACTGAGAGGCATGGAGTTTAAAGGAATAGTTTATGCAAAATTGAGAATTTTCTTATTATAAAAATATCAAACATCAAAAATGTTCTCCAACTCTATCTCTTCTTCTCGTCCAACTTCAAAATTGTTCAACATAGTTGTTTTGAACTGTTTTACAGTGGGAAGGATGCTTGACATGTAAGCTTTGTGCATTGCACTTAAACTGAGCTGGACCAAGACAATCATTTGTAGTTAAAAAGTATGTACCGTATTTTCCGGACTATAAGTCGCACTTTATTTCATAGTTTGGCTGGTCCTACGACTTATAGTCAGGTGCGACTTATTTATCAAAATTAATTTGGCATGAACCAAGAGAAATGAACCAAGAGAAAAAAACCAAGAGAAAACATTACCGTCTACAGCCGCGAGAGGGCGCTCTATGCTGCTCAGTGCTCCTGTAGTCTACACTGAAGAGATAGAGCGCCCTCTCGCAGCTGTAGACGGTAATGTTTTCTCTTGGTTCTTGGTTCTAAATAAATGCGACTTATAGTCAGGTGCTACTTATATATGTTTTTTTCCTCATCATGACGTATTTTTAGACTGATGCGACTTATACTCAGGTGTGACTTACAGTATAGTCCGAAAAATACGTAATTTTTTTTATTTTTTTTAAATGACTGATTTTCACTATAAAAGACCTTTGCCTGTCATGTGGATTACTTAAACTGGCTTAATATGGATTGTGGACAGTCAAAAATGGTCTATGTTAAACCCAGTTCTTTTGTTTTAGATGAGAGAAAAAAATCCTGGAAAATTTTTCTACAAAATCTTGAATGGCTTGGGGGTAAATAATCATAAGATGTTTATTTTTTGGGTGAATTCCTTTAAGGCACAAGATGT
The DNA here is from genome assembly GCF_003368295.1 of Carassius auratus. Taxonomy (NCBI): domain Eukaryota; kingdom Metazoa; phylum Chordata; class Actinopteri; order Cypriniformes; family Cyprinidae; genus Carassius; species Carassius auratus. The sequence continues at coordinate 6,855 of NW_020525524.1, read as the reverse complement.
TCATGTCAGTTCAGCCCATTTCGGCATTTTAATGTGCATTAATATATAGTATGTGGCTTTTATATAGATTTGGTGAGGTGCTGTGGAATAAATTTCTGCAAGCCTTGTTTGTAACTCACTGAAATTAATAAGTTGCTTATTAGTTCCCTATTCATCATATTGACATTGATTCGTGTTCTCAGTTTCAGGAAGCTTCAAATTACATGCTTTATTATGTCGACTTAATTTGCTCATCATATTTCCGTACTTTCTTTTTTTGTGTGAAAATATTTATATATTTGTAACATCCATGCATAATAGCGTAAATTTGTTTGGTTATAAAAGGGGGGGATTATGACAGGGCATCTGTTCATTTTGATAATTATGATATGAATCAACATCTGTTCCACACTGCACGATTTTTCAGCTGCATCCAGTCTGTTCTTCAGCTGAACTGGGAAAGTGTCTTCCAGATGGAGCAGTAATTCACGCTCCTCTTCATCCTCAGAGGAAGCTGCCTGTCAGGCACACTTTCATTATGTGCATTTATCATACAAATTGAAGGACAAGTACAAAAAAAGCATAATATGTCTGCTGAGAACAGGGAAGACATGATGAGAGTTGTGTTTTTGGGTGTTCTTCGTTTTTATTGTTGTTATTTTTTTTATATAGGTTGACTGGAGATGAGGTGGGAACACCTTATGATAAAGAATCCATGGCCATTATCCACTTGAACAACACTACGGTCATGTACCTAAAAGAGGTCACCAAATTCCTTGCCCTGGTGTGTTTCCTCAGAGAAGAGAGTTTTGAGAGGAAAGGTGAGCTTTCTGGACATCAAGCAAATGAGTTTGGTGGAATATTATTGTTTAAATCTGCTTTTTTCCAGGGCTGTTGAGAAGTAGTCTCAAGGGTTATTTAGAGTCTCAGTAACTTTATTAAAGTCCAATTATAAAAATAGCTGTTTTCTCTTGCAGCACTTCTCTATGTTGGATTCAATCATCTAGTTTTAAAATTATTTTGTTTAATATTTTATATACTACGGTTCAAGATGAAAAGTTTTTTAAAATTATTATTTCAATTTTATTTACCAAAGATGCATTAAACTAATCGAAACTGGCAGTGAAGACATTGTTATAAAAATTACCATTTCAAATAAATGCTCTTCTTTTAAATGTTCTATTCATCAAAAAGTCCTGGGAATTTTTTTTCACTGTTGCTGTTTTCAACATTAAATAAATATTTCTCGAGCATTTAATCAGCATATCAGAATGATTTCTGAGGAATCATGTGACACTGAAAACTAGAGTAATGATGTGGAAAATTCAGCTTTGTCATTACAGTAACAAAATGCATTTTAAAATATAATAACATTTAAAACTATTTTACATTAGCAGTGTTTTTTCTTTATTTTTGATCAAATAAATGAAGCTTTGGTGACCATAAGAGACTTCAAAAACCTGTAGAAGATTATTGAGCACAAACTTTTAAACAGTAGTGTAAATGCATGTGTTTAATGGAGTAAAAAAAAATCTTTACTTGGCAATTGGTTTTTGTAACCAACACTTTAAGGTTTGTTAGTATACAAAATTGACAAAAAGCTAAAAGAAAGCTAAAAGAAAAAGAACAGCATGCATCAAAATATGTGTTAACTATGAATAATTCCCCCTAATAATCATCATGCAGCACATATGGATTCAATAGGGACTACAATAAAGACCTAAAGATCAGCTTTTGCCTACAAGCTGTTTTTAGCAATTACAGCTACACTACATTTGTCTTAAATCAGTCAGAGAAGAACCTGCTCTCACATGAGAGAATGGGATAATTAGTGGAATCCTTGGGAGGCTAATGAAGATTGAAATATTCATGCTAGGAATTACTAAGGGGGTTAGGGAGAGTATCATGAGCAATCATGTTAGTCAGCAGGGAAAACAAGGCATGTTACAAAAGCATAGATTTGCACTGGCTTCTTGGATGACATAACTTACATGTTCTGCATCATAAAGTAATAATACATTTTATTCAGTTTTTCACTCAATATTCAACTGAACTCAATATTTAACTCCCATATTAGAAAGGTAAATTGCTATGGAAACTGTTTTTTTTTTTTTTCAGTTCAAAATGAATATTTAATCATTTGTTGTTTCAAAAATCTAAGTTGGCACCCGTCAAGTGGAACTGTCTGTTTTACACTAGCTTTCAAAGTATATCTGTATGTAGGTGTTAATAAATATTTTATGTTCAAAGCTAAATGACATTTCTTGTTATGTGTGTCACAATCTTAATTCAAAGGGCATTTATGCAGTGATCCAATTTGAGAATGGGTCAAACGACTTTCCTGCCGCAGGCTAATTACACTTGTCTTTGCTCATGCAGGACTTATCGATTACAATTTCCACTGTTTTAAGAAAGCCATAGAAGAGGTGTTTGACGTGCGCTTGAAAGTGCAGAGGAGTCGGAAGCTTCTGAGCCAGAGGAGGTGGAGCAGGCAGACCGTGCCAAACGGGACTCAGGTGTATCCTCACTGAAGAGCACTGAAAGCCCTCCATCCTGTTACAGTGACTCCAGAGTGACGGCTTCACACAGACTTCGCTTGTGCTTTCAATCGTCTTCAGGGCCACCTGCTGCTCTTCAACGATCCAAAATGGAAAAAATATAAAAAATATACAGTGGATTCTGTTGTGCATTTAATATCTTGCACGGCTAACTTAGCCGTTCATGCAAAGTTCGTAAAGTAAGTAACTTTTTTGTTGTTTTTTTCATTAATACAGTATTTTTACGCAAAATCAATCAACTGTGCTACAGTTTTCCACAAAAACATGGTAAAAGTCATTTCCAAAGTCACGAATGCAAGATCATACAGTAATTTTGCCACATTTGTACAGTAGGTCACAAACATCTAATTTAACTTCAAAATACATTTTAAAACAAGAAAGTGATTTTTTTTAACATTCATTTTTTTTTGTTGAAATAAATTATTGCCCATTTAAAATTGTGATTTAAGTTTCTCAGCAGCTTTTTTAGGGCAATTTACTGTACTGTTCTTTTTTTTCAATAATATATATGTATTTTTTTTTACCTTGAAAAGATTCTGTGCTAAAGGTCACAAGTGCTCATACTTTTGTCACATGTTTAGGGCATGGACATCTGTTATCTTCTATATACATTGTAAAAAAAGAATAATAATATTAATAGTAATATTAATTGCTTAAAAGTAAAAATTAGAAAATATTTTTTTCCCCTTTGAAGTCATATTTATTTTTATTACCTCTATAGAAGATTTTTTATCTGATTTGATCTTATGATATTTTTTTGTCTGTTCATTTCATTAAAATTGTTATTGAAGCATGTCAGCTTCTTTAAATGAACAAACAAGCATATGATTGGTCGATTTGCATATACCAGTGGTTCTCAGTCAAGGAGATGGGACCCGGGACCCATTAGAAGACTTCCGCAAACTTCCAAGGGGGCACAAGATGACTTAAAATAATTCAAGTGAATTATTATTATAATACAAATAATAGGCTATTAATAGTTTAATTTAACAACTAATGCTATTTCTTTATTTCCCCCCTCAATAACTATTTATACAGTAGTGTCTGTTTGCAAAAAGGTTGAGAACCACTGGCATGTACATTTGCCATATTGTATACATTTTATTTGTTAAAAAAATTAAAAGGATTTTGTAAAAAAATAAAAAAGTCCCTTTCTTTGTTACTCACAACTACGGGAAAATAGTATTTTTATTTCACTACCACATATCTAAATTTATATAAGACGTCATTCTTAATTTGTTACTAAAATGATACTTATTTTTACATTGAACCAAATGCAAGAAGTGTTGATTGACTCAGACACTTTTCCCTTTCCAGGCCATCCGCACTTAGCTTTTGCTTGCAAGGAACAATTAACTTCTTTGGCATCACAGGAAGTACAAGGTCCTGCCTCCGCCCCGGCACTAATATCATGTAACTGATTTCACTGGTTGGTGTGTGTTGTCAGGGTTCATGCGTGTGCAGTGGAAGTGTCTCGTTGTGGGGTTAGAGAACCAGCGCTAATCCCAGGGGATACCTTTGCTTCAGCAATGAAGGCTGATGGGTAAATCTCATGAGGTCAGAGCCGCTTACGCAAGAGCTGCTCCTCTCTGGATGGACACTAAATCATCTGTAGTGAAACTACAATGTGTTATGTAAGACAATTTCATGTTTAGTCTTATAATCTCCATCAGAGGGCCAAACGCTATTTACTCAGCGAGAGCAGGGACGCATCTGTGACTGAGGGCTTTTCCTTTTGCACTTATGTATTGTCAAGGCACATGGGTGAAGTGAAGAACTCCAAACTCTCTTTTAGTATGAATATATTAGAATCAAAGAAGGACTCTTTCCAAGCAGCATTTGAAATAGTGTTACCATGTCAAAACGAATGTAATTTAAATCTATCAGCCGTAGTTCTCAGTCACAACTAGTCAGCAGCTGAAGTGAATGTACCAATCAGAGGCTGTCATAGAGGATTAGATTGCTTCAAGACTTAAGCTGTCGCTCCACATTAAGAAAAGGCTTTATGGGCTCTTCACATGGTCTTCACTGATTCTGTGAAAAGAGAGCAGTCTTCATGTAACTTGTGCTGTCAGACATGAGGTACACATTGGACACATGTCAAGTTATCCAGATATTTCCGTTCTTGTGTGCTACACTTACACACTGTTGGTGGATTTTCAATGTATATTTAAGCTTCTCATAGTTTGCGTATTGCTTGTTATTGTGCAACATTATGATCGAAGCACAAATAATGTATCTTTTGGTAAAACTTTAAATTGTTAAAGGAATAGTTCGCCCAAAAATGAAGATATGCTGAAAATGTATCCACCCTCGGGCCATCCGAGATGTAGATGAGTTATGTTTATCAAAACAGATTTGGAGAAGTTTAGCATTACATCAGTGGATGCTCTGCAGCGAATGGGTGCTGTCGATATGAGAGTCCAAACAGCTGCTAAAATGATGCGAGGTGATGTGAAGTCCAGAGGAATTCTCTTCAGTTTCAACCTCTCTTAAAAGTAATCTTTGTTGTTGCATAACTATTGGCCCTGATCAACAGCCCCAGATTCTGTGATGAGGACAGCCCAGCATCCAGCCTGCGTTTCTTTGACCTCGCTACTTCCCCAACGAAATGAAAAAGTTGGAGGAAAAACAGCAGATCTGACTTGTGAATTTACCTCCCGCTGACACATGGATATGCAGCCAGAATATTATTAACAATTCAGAAGCGCTTCATTAAAGATAACTTATAATTTAGGCTCTCAACATCCAGCAAATCTAAGAACCATTTCAATTTTTCAGGAATCGAGGCAAACATTAAATTTAATGATAAAATTTTTTTGGGGGTTGTTGTTGTTGTTTTGTTTTTTGTTTGTGACCTATTTTCAAGTTTCAAATGCAACAATTTGTTTGCAAACCTGCAAAATGGAAATGAAGGTCTCAGTAAAAAAGTTCAGTACGCTTAAATAAATGAGCTTTTTAAATTAAATGAGATGAAAAGAATGATGCACTTTTTTATGTTCCCTCTGTATTGGCAACAGTAGGCCTCCTTTTCACTTCAGATTGCATATGTTTCATGCTTTAAGGTGAAAGACTAATAACAACAGATGCTTTACTTTTTTATTCTTTCAGTTAGGCTGCATGTCACATTGCTTGAGTTCAGAATAAATATCAGATAAGTAATCATACATGTGACACAAAATACAAGTTCAAAAATCTGTTTGTCTATATTTAACCTTCAGTACTGAGCAATATTTTGATGTGTATCACCTTGGAAACAGATTTTGAAGGCAACTGAAGACCACTTCATAAAGCTCTGTGAAACATTGCACATTTATCTCTTTCTTTTCTTTGTGTATAGAACGTTTCAAGAAGAATATTACATTGATTGAAGTCATTAATACGTCACATATTTCTTCACCAAAACTATTGTATATCTTTTAAAGCCTTTAACTACATTGTCTGTGTTAAAGGCTCACATAAAAAGCATATGTCCCGCCTTTTGCACATAAAAAGCATTAAAATTCAGAGCCAGCAGGGCTGCAAAATGTGTCCTTGGTTTTCTGAGTTGCAGCAGCAGCAGCCTTACTAAAACAGTATGGAGAGTTTTACACTTTTAATTATTTCAGATTTGTATTAATGACTGGGAATTTCAAAAATGTAAAAATGTTTTGAATACACTATTCGCTGTGAAAATATCTCCATTACATTTTAAAGATGCAACTTAGAAACAGCAAGTCCGAGATTGCTTAAAATAAAGCTATGCTTACCGGTTTCATTACACTCATGTGAATTTAATAAGAATCAATATATAATCTCTGCAGGGGCTTCAATGCACTTTAAAAAAGTCAGTCTGTTTGCTTCACTTGAGTTGGAAATATTCATAAATTAATAATTATCCCATAGTGTTCATTTACAGATATATAACTGGTTTATCTTTCGTCTTTGTTGGATTATGCTGAGCTTGCAGTCATTTCCCACATATTTTAATATCTATTATCACTCCCAATATCTGATTTTTTTAATAAAATAATCTTTGAGGCTAGGACCTTTTATGTTATGAGAATTACAAGTATGAGAAATTATAGCAAAATGAATATTACATAATATTTACATGCCTCTCTGGAATACATGGTTTCTGACTGTCCAATCGTGACAGTCAAATATTTTGCATATTGTTGTCTTTTCTACATAGCAAATTTCATATTCTCCATCCACTTGTGGTCTTTTTTTCTCATTTATACTAAAATGATTTCAACTAAATCAAGATTCCTTGTCACTCATTTATTCATTAAATATATACTTGTATTTCAATATGAAAAACCCAAAATGATCAAGT
>NW_020525523.1:0-29830 GCF_003368295.1 Carassius auratus | reverse complement strand
GTGAAGTTCTGAAGACTCAAAAGTCCAACAAGCCCCACTGAGCAGAGAGCAGCTGACCAGCAGTCTGGCGTCTGATAAAGTTCTGCGGAGCAGTGATGAAGTGGACGTGGATACTGTAGATATTGATGGCTGATGTTGTAATCATGGCTAATCTGTCATCATCGATCTGTCTTTTTTTGTTTTGTATTTACTGTTAAAAGGTCAACATTTTGCGTAATGGCCTGTATATGAAAATTGTGCCATTTAAAATGATAATTATTATGATCAGATTCAGATCTAATAAGGCGGTGCTGAAATATTTGTAAAGAATGTAAATTCATGGTGCATTGCTATTGATGAAATTTTTGCACAGCCTATGTAGGCTTAAAAAGACAGAATGATGCACTTTCAAATCTTGATGTGTAAAACACCCATTTATTGCTAACTGTAGCCAAAAAGAATAATATTGCAATTTGGACCAATCTTTTTAAATTTTTTTGCCCTGTGTACTTTTAGAACACGTATATATTTTGTTGTGCATTGCTCAATTTTACATTGAATCATAATGAAATGTTTATTCAGAGGTATTCAAATAAGCTTCACCCATGTTGTAAGTTAAGGAGCAGCAGCTGTATTTTATTTTATTTTATATTTTTGATCACAGCTATTATGTTTATGTCTTCTACTAGTAAAAATAAACCAGTTGCTCCATAAATATGTCAAATGAATTTGACTTGCAGAAATGTAAACATTAACTTTAATTAAAGGGCAATAACATCCTGCAGAGAATGTGTGACTTTTGTCTTAATACTTTATTGAACTCTTTACAATAATAAAAGCACATTGTTAAGAAGCACTTCTATAGAAATAATACAAGCATGATTTGTTGAAAACATTTAGCTGGACTAAAGCCTAAAGGTTTAGAACAAACGAGGCAAACAAATATTTACAAATACATATAAATACATAATAATTTAGAAACACTTCTCACACAGACAGTAAAATGTCAGAGTCTAATAATGCATAATTTCATATCAATGTGACCCTCAAACACATAAGGCAAGTTGACAGAGCTCCACGAGAAATAAGCCATACATGAAATCAAGCTGAAATCACTTTGTGAATCTCTGGAATGTCTTATTGGCCAATTCTGTGCATAAAAAATTATTTAAATATTTATCAACTTTAGTGCATATTCAATATCTCAAGTGTACCGGTTTGGTTCCAGAGTAGTGTAGTTGCTAAAATCCTACAGTGCAGCTACAGTAGTGTTTTCAGAAAGCTGGTTGTGCATTGATGTCAGACTGACGATAGACTGGACCAGCACAATCTGTCTTGCTAAACAGATCCTTGTCAGACTGCTGGCTTACTGTCTGGTATCCAGCGGCTGTACACTCTCAAGCCTTGGTTAGCTGACCCAGGAGAGCAGGATTGGTCCGTCCTGTTCTACACGCTAGCAGATGGTGGCCTTACTTGTGTTGTGTGTGGTGGCTGTCATTCAAAATCATCCACGTATTCGTATTCATCCAGTCACAGTGAGGGTTGGGGATCTCAAAGAGAGGTCTCTTCTCATTCCCCAGGTCAAAAGCACATGTAATGTGATCAATTGGGTGTAGAACATTGTCATAGCTGAAAAGAAAGCAAAAAAAAAATTGTACATTGAATTAAAATGACCAAGGTGTACTTCGCCCAGCCCTTTCAGTCTGAATGTTTTGAGACAGTCTAATCCAATAATATCATTCATAATAAAGCAGTTCATACCTTTATAAATGGAATTTATAACATACACAGTCCTGTACTTTGATTAGACACTTAAAAATGTAATCAAAATTGGAGAGACGCGTTTCCTACACGTAGAAAAAAAAAAACTTCTAGTACCAACTGGCGGGCAAAAGAGTTCGGGAACTGACATGTAAACGTGTGCCATTGAAAAGACACAGTTTGCAGAAACTGTCAAACGTACTTTAATCCGTTACGTGATGGATCTACACCGTGACCAGGTGAAGCACCGAGGCACAGAAGTGGGGGAGAACAGAAGGAACCTCAATCCTGCATCTACAGTGTCTTACCCCCGTTTCAACTCCTGCCATTAGAAGCCTGTGCTGATCCTAAACGCATCACATAATACCTCACCAGCCCTCTGATCACCGATTTAGTGCAGTGACACTGGAGCAAATCATGTTGATGTTATTAAAACTGCTGCATGAGGTTAAGTCCTGTTATGTTTTAGAGAGGTGGCTTGCAGCTGAAAGTTCAGTGTTGTTAGTTCATCTATGATGCTGCAGAGTGATAATACTGTGGTCTGTGGGTAGTTACAATTGAAGTACAGTCTTACCAATCGTTGTACGGCTCGTTCGCAGTTTCCTCAGCTACCAAGTTATCATACTCTTCTGCAGCATATCTCTCCAGTCAGAAATCTCCTGTCCCACCGTCTCAGCATCCTATAAAACAACAAATGCAGAACAGCAATAGCATCAAATCATCAAAGTGACCAAAATAAGCATAAAATGATATAAATCATGTTATTCTTTACCCTTGCAGCCAGTAAGGGGTCCCTCTGTTCGTGGTCTAGGTACTTTCTCAACGTTGAAGAAGGTGTCAAAGAAAATATGGGAAAGTTTACATCTCTTCAAGTCCCTGAGAGAGATTTTTCCTAACAAAAAAAATAAAGCAAACACGTTGCAAGTCTTTACAGTTTTGCTCACTTTAGCTAGGGTGTGTGACTACTTTAGAATGATAGCAGACGAGCATGCTAAGTCTAGGAAATTCAATCCAAGTTATTCATTTCAAACAATACCTGGGATTTCTGGCTTAACCATATCTAACATTTGGCACAGGCAGTCCTCGAAAGGCAGTGGTTCAATGGCCAAGGCCTCAAGCTTCTGAGACTGCTCCTGGTAGAAGTACTCCAGCTCATACATGGACAGAACTCCATCCCCATCCAGATCCATACAGCGAAACCAGTACTCGATGCTAAACAATCAACAAGAATATATATCAGATTATGTAAATAAAACGATTATGTAAACACTGTTAAAACATGAAACAAGATATTCATTCAAAGTTGGTTTAACTTTTTATAGCCTTCAGCTTTTTCATGTTAATGTGCACTTTTTGGGGAAATTGTTTTATCAGATCAATCAAATAAAGAATTGATAGATTCTTTATCAAGAAAGTTGATAGTTGCAGTCCTATCATTAATTAAAAAAAAAAAAAAAAAAATAGTAATAATATAATAATAATTTTAAAAAAAACATTTTAGAACATCTAGAAGCAATAATAATAATAAAAAATAAACAGATGAAGGAAGATGATTTCAGTTACCTGGTCTCTGTCTTTTTGTCTTCCTCAGATATGAGGAACCACACGAAGTCGGCGTAGCTCAGTCTGCCCTCTTTGTGAACTTTTCTGTCCCTGGGCATCAGAGTATAAATAACTACTCATAAAAACACTCGTAAAATCTAATATAATGCGACACACGACATGCAAGCTTTCAAAAAGTGGAGAGAAACAAAAGAATGTCTGAAAAATGAGAGTTGGTACCTGGTTACAGCTCCTGAGAATAATCTCTCAGTCATTCGGTGGGATATGGCTGTCAAAGTGAACAGAAAGATCACATCACAGTCTTCTCCTTTATTCATAGAAAATTCTTAAACTTGGGAATAATTTGCAGTCAAAGGTTGTAAATATTGTAAATTGCAAGCACAATACATAGTGATTTAATATCATTATTTTATCATTTTAAAGACAATGATTTTGACCCTGCCTGAAAGGAGATAAAATGACTAGAGTGCCAGACATGCCGTCATTCTAGAGGAAACTGATGTTAAAACTTCACCGCACTTCATTCAATTTACTAAACTCATTCTGTAGCAAACAGAAACATATGCAGTCAAGTGCTGCTGGAGGGGATATTTAACGTCACCTCGAACAATAAGCAGCCAATCGATAGACAGCATGTCAGAAGAGTGTGATGGTCTTAAGAGCGCAGCGGGTGGATGGGTACCTTGATCATTATGTCGCATCAGGTCTCTCTGGTCTATGTACAAGTCATGATCCGTGTCCAGCTCCCAGAACTTACAGTAGATCACATAGAAATGTTCATAAGAGAAGAACTCTGTCAACTGGTTAATCTCTTCCTCTTCTTCAAGAAGTGCCACATTCTGTTGGGAAACATTTTCACCATTAAACAACGGAAAAGTGTAGTCACCTAAATTGTAGATTGGCCAGCCTGATTTCAGAAAAATCAGCAGTAGAAATTCCAAAACAAAATCATATTACTTAAAAACAATAATAACCTTTTTATTTAATTTACCTGTAGAAAACTACTTCTCCTGAGTTCGGAACATGTTATTTTTCCAGTCCATGAGCGGTTTACATTATAAAATATCCTTTGGACTACCTGTTGGCAGAAAAAGCACCTTGTTGAACATCAGGTTGATTGAAGCAATTCAATAAGACTTTGCTGATTTAAACTGTCCAGACTTATGGTGCACAGTGTACACAGTCTATTCAGGTATTTGAGGTTTTAGTTAATGGTGCAAATCCATGCTTAATATACAAAAAGCATTTGAATTACTAGAAAAATACACAATTGGAAGTATTCCTTACAGTGGTAATGTAGCGTGAGTGAAAGTCTGAAGCCTCCTTTAGAAATGCCAGACCTGTATGTGAATCCACCACATCCTTAAAAAAAAAAAAAAAGGTATAAAAATGATTCACACACCAATATAACATCAAAGTCAGCATATAATAATTGACATGGCTTACAAGAGAAGAAAAAAACCCAGCAGTGTTAACCATTTGTGTGCAAAGAGGTTCTGGATTAGATTACAGAGAAAAGGCGAATCATTTTAGTCTGTCCACTTGCACAGGCTAATGCGTTGGTACAAGATGTGTGGGAATGTTAAAGGTATTAAACTTCTAAAGAACAAAAGGGGGATTTTAAGGCCAAGTCCAGTTTTCAGCTTGTGCATCAGTTTCAGCCGGTCTCACTCTCTGCATACATATGGCTTTCCATCTAGTGCATTCTACAGCAGGGAAACAAAGATTTTACTCATGCATATTTCATTGTCAAATACTGTAATAATAATAATATAATAAATAAATAAATAAATATGCGTAAAAGGCGATAAATTACGATATCTTATTTTGGGGGAGGTGCGGCACTCTTTGACCCTTCCCCATGTGAAATTAAACAATAGAAAAACACATAAATCACTGCTGTAAAGGAGCAGACGGGAACAGGCCAATCTACTCCATAACAATACTTTTTTCATTCATCAAAACGGTCAAAGCAATTGCTAAAGCTACACAATACAAATTAAAGTGCGGACGCCAGAATGAATCTTCTCCAGTGCGCACGGCCAATCCTGCCAGTGAATATAAATGACATGTTCATCACTGAACTCAAAGAATACACTTCTGCACACAATTATTTCACAACGTTAAGCTTCACGTTTAGAATTTTTAAAGCACATAAAAAAAAAAAAGGAATGAGAGGAAATAATAATGTTGAAATCATCAATGCTCGGTGCATTTTGACCTGTGTGTGTCTGTGTTCTCAGTGGTGGGTCTCTATTCCAGAACTCTGTACCTGCAGGAATGGAATAAAGTCCTCTTGTTCCAAATAATTGCAGCCAGGCTTGGCCAGAAGGTGAAGAAATTTGGATGCGTCATCATGACAGGTCTGAAGCACTCTGTGGGGAGGGAACAGATGGTTTCAGGCTCCCTCTCACCCTTTCAAAGAGCAATATGGTCTCCAAAACCCTTCACTTCAAATATATGTCTTCGGATTATTGCAATTTACAAATGAAGCTCCAGAATTCACGCTCAGCCAGTTCTGACATGCATAGATGGAAGAATACTGATTTAAAACAAGAGTTTTCAACCTTTACAGATTCATATACAGCCCACCCAGATGCTCAGCCAGAAATTAATCTCATTATATTTATGAAATTTATTTCTAGATGTGGTACATTAATGATATAGAAGGCATGTCTTATAGGTGTGTGTTTTTTTTGTGTGTTAAATTAAATTTCAAGGACATTCTAGTGTATATCATGGGCTCTGCATAATTTTCACACTCCTTCAGTTAAAAATTTGAATGAGTATATACAAAACAGCCAGACACAAAATGTTAAATAAATCAAAGCAATGCAGGGACCTGTATCATTGTAGAAAATAAGAATATCCCAAAATTGTACACAGAGCTCACTGCACTTCAGCTCTAAGGATATTCACACACTTGTTAAAAAGCACCATGTGCAGCCATTGACCTCTTATCGATAATAATATGAGAGAGCACTGTGAAGAGAACTATTGTCTTACTTTCGCCACATTGCCACAAACTTGTGAACGGACACATATCCCCTCCTGTCTCCTCCGGCAGCATGGAACAATGGAGCTTTCCAATAGAGTGGGCACTCGCAGGCCTGCAGGGAGACAAAAGTGTCACACAGAAATAGATTGTTACTGCAACGTCAGGATGACAAAATAGATCAAGACGTAACGAATTTCAAAATGACTGTTATATTTCTATCTAAACAAGTAAGTGCCAAACAGACCACAAAGTTTTGAGATCTGAATGTTACAGTTCAATTCAAAAATAAAAAGCAACACTATAACCCTTCTCTCTTAAACGGGCAATTGAGCTCAATCAGAGGTTTCTGTTAAGTGCTTGGACATTATGACTACATCTTTCACATGTGCTGTAGAAACTATAAATGGGGCTAATTAGCAATGATTATGTTTATACATCATTTTGTTTAAATTTCTAAATCCCATCGTTTACCTAGACAGGTTCTATTCAGGATAAGTAATTTAACATGTAAACAGTGGTGATATTTTTCCACTGGCTACAGGAAAAGTAAAACCTTCAAACTTGTAAACAGTTATACGTTAGTTACACAAAATGAACAATTTGCCAAATGGATAAAGGTGGCACGTTACAAACCACACTTACCTTGGCGACTAGACCCATGTCTTTTAAAGTGACTCTTTCATCAGGAAATTGAGAAAATATTTTTTCTATCTTGGAAATAAGATTGTCTATGTTGATATTGGCCTGGGGCTGTCCTCGAGGGAAGTAGAACTTTGGAATGCTTTCACTTAAAGCTGGTGTAACGGGCTCCTCTTTCTTAGCCTGCGCCTGCTGGAAAAGACAGAAATAATAACCATTAGCCACAAGACTCATCGTGGGAGAGATGTACGGTTGCTCTGAAAATTTCACCTCAATCAGCATTTCACAGTGATGGCTTAATGAAGTCGCCTCAGAGTGCGTAAAACAACTCTGACACCCTTGAGGATGACTTTAAGGAGAAAGCTTGCAATATTTTTAGGATTTTTATTCCATGTGATGACATGAAGGATAAGAAAATGTAACGTGGATAATGGTTTGAAACATGAGCTGTGACTCATTCGTGACAACTAAATACAAAATAAGGGTAAGCCCTTTTCGTTTAACATTTTTAACTGGTTTTCCTTAAGCTTTGTTACACTTCCTTAAAAACAAAAACAATTATAAACCTCGACAGAAAAAAAAAGTCTAGTACATAAACAACTATGACTTTTGGCTGAGTCTGGATGAAGTTAAACAGGAATCTCTCTAGTGTGATAACCAGTGCTAAGCTTTTGTCCATGTCAAATCTATTTGCTCTCATGTTATGAAAAGAACAGTTTTAAACAGTTACAAAACAGATAACAACTTGTGATGGACTGCAGGTTCAGACTTGCAAACATTACTGTTGGAAACGGATCAACTTGGTATGGTAAACAACATCAGAAATAAACTATTGGACTGGTTATACATTTGACAATCAGGTATTTAGTAACACTGATTAAAAAAATATAAATTTAAAGCATTTCTAAAGAGTTTATTAAAAGAACAACAATCGGAGGCAAACGTTGATGTTGACAATGCATTTCCTGAAATGTTCAAGAATGTTTTTATTTATTTGCAGAACAGGTTTTAGGACCCAGAGTTGGGTGGATGAAAGCTCTATGAAGAGCAACATTTAAAAATATTGTTGGGGATTTTGAGAAAACGTGACTAGTTTGCACAAACAGCAGTAGAATGGCATTATCAAATGACAAAAAGTCCTTCATGCCCAAATGTTTTGTGAACACTTGTGGTTAAATTCCTCTTATTACTGATTTTACAAAGGCTCAGCTTCCCACAGTAACTTAAAACCTCAACTATTTGAGTGTCAGGCTGCAGCTGTGAAGATCTTGACCCCCTAGAACTTCCACACAGGGAAAAAAAACTCCATCAAAGCACACTCTCTAGAATAGGCAACATTACACTGAACAAGATCCATTTGACTTTTCTGTATAAGACACATGGACATGTAGGCTCCAGCCAACCTGACCTTCTGTGCTGCCGTTTTATCCTGAGAGATGTAAATTTTTAGGTGACAAATATTTGGTTACTGTGATATGGAAGCAGATATTCATAACCTTCACTGTCATGCCTTATTCAGGCATAAAAAAAGAAAAATCCCATTTGTGATCCCAGTTTTAATATGTAATTTATTCCAAATCCATTATTAACAAAACTCTAAATGTAGTCTTCACATTACACTGAATTTATTTAATTAACTCAGCATGGCAAAACATTACATGAAATGCATAAACATTTCATATTATAGAAAGCAACAGTGAATGGCCAATTATTGAGCAGCCTTGGTTCCCAACATATTTCCCAACTATTTTCTCCAAATGGGATTTAAAAAAAAACTTCTTCAGTAAATATCATGAAAACAAACCAGCTCCAAGATTTTTTCATAACATTTTAAAGAAACAAAAATCATTCCAACATTACAAGACCATTTAAATAAATTACTTTCAACTACACAATGACGTTATTGAAAAAGTGTCATTAAGAATCATTAAGTTTATAAAAAGAATACTTCTTTTTGTAGTTTAATGAATCACATAAGGCCATACTGAAAATTAAATGGTCATTAACTGTGCATCTGTATTTTATGCAGCAATAAAAAACTACATGGACAGCCGAATCCCCTCTCAGTAAACAACAGCTTCAGAAATGGTTTACATTCTCCTCCCCCCCCCCCCCCAAAAAAGTGGTAATTTTGATAATTTACTTATTGCTTCAGTCTCTTGTGATAGGTTAGCTATTTTACTACCTCATCTCATTCTAGAGACATCCATAACATATGTCTAGCAGTAGTCCACTGCTACTCATCAATAACAGCACAAAAAGCAGATAAAAACTTGCTTTCAAATACACTAATTTTTAAGACCCTGCATGGACGTTTGGAAGCCTAACGCACTTGGAAAGTCTTTCTCTGAAGTGGTATACAGGGGATTCTACTCAGTCTAACCCACTGTGAGAGATGAATGCGTTTAATCTTGCCTTCTCCAGTCAGTGTCAGCCATGTCTATAAAAGGGAATGACCATCATCAACTCCAGCACAGGGCAGACAGAGCCTCCTGCTCAACCCTAAACATTTGGATGCTCTTAAAACCGCCAATAATCCTCTATAGCCACTCATTTAAAAAATAAATAAATAAAAACCTACGATTGCACAACTATAACCCCACAGCTAATGGACACTAACATCACGTCCCCACTGTGACTGACAGCAATAGCATTAAGCAAACAAGATTGGTCTGATGGCTTCACACAGAACATATAAGACAACCTGCCTGTCCTTGCTGGAAGGCTTTGAGCCTCTTCTTAAAGCGAGAGGGTAGCACAAAGTCGCAGCCACGCGCCAGCAGTGCTAGCTCCTTCCTTAGGTCAGGGTCCTGCCGTAAAGAGATCTCCTTCATTCTCATGCTGCTGTCAGCTAATGGAGCCAGTGTGGCAGACAGTACGCACTCCAGGGTCAGGATAATCTCGCTCAGTGACTGTCCCACCACAGGACACTCCTCTGTCTGTCTTTATCAGAGCACCAGCTCTCTTAAACGAATGGCAGCTGCTCGCTTCAGCCGTGTAGTAGCCTGAATCACAGCCCAGCCTGTTGCTCCATACATCCAATAGTGGCTGGCAGAGGTCAGACAGTCCTTTCCTGAAAAAAAAGTCACTGGGGAGATAGGACGAGGGTGTTTGTGCGTGTGTGTGGGGTGGGTGACAATCGGAGGGGGTGTGGATCTGCCCTTTTCAGTGTGCATTCCACTGCTCTCACAGAGGTTATGTAAAGAGACAAACCTGCTCACTTGGAAGCCTGTGATTCTGTATCCAGGAGATACAGCAGCTAAGAACAACACAGATTAACTGCAATAGGATGCAATGTTCTGATAGATCAGCATTCTTCAAATCAACACAAGCATCTGAAGATTAATCAGTTATTAAAAAACAGACCCCCACCCCCAAAAATTTAAATCATCATTTAGTATCCCTCAAGTTGTTTTTTTTTTATTTGATATGATTGGAGCTGAATACATTTTGCATCTGAAACATGTATTAACCAATCATATGCATGGGGTGACTGAGATATGCATGATTTTAGAGGAACAGTACAGAGCTCAGATCACTAAACATGGACCTGTTCGAAATCAGAGTTGCTATAGGGGAATTAAAACATCTCAAACAATAATTTACTTTGTACCCATTTTGCCAAATTCAAAAAGCACCATTTTAAGATTAGGGCTGATAATTTAGATTAATTTAGATTAATTATGGAGAAAAATAACGTGTTCAAATTATTAACGCATTTGATGCATTTGCTCCACCCCAGACCTATGTTGATCATCTGCCACTTCATACAGTCGATTGATGACTAATAAGAGGCAGGGCAACAACAATGCTTGATGGAGCCTAGAAAATATCCCAAAAATTCAAGATATGGGGCTGAGATTGTGTCTCATATTTACATCACAAAGTTAAGAAATATCACACGAGAAGTAGGCTAAGTGCAATATCACACTAGTGCAAATGTGATACACATCTTATACAACAGTTCATTAAGAAGTTGATATTGTGTTATTTTAGACACAATGATGTCTGTTTTGCTCAATTTTGCCAACCAGAAGATAATGACAAAGCAGAACTGTTCATCTCTGAGCAACCCACAGCGGCATTTAATTTCTTAAACCATGTTTTGAACAAATTTTGTTAACCATTTGGCGCATTGAACTATTGGCATATGCGTTGGCTTTGAACCATTCATAAAGAACCATTTACTTCACTATGAATCAACCATTGCCAGACGCTCTATTTGTGTTTGGTGTGAACGCAGCATAAGAGGACGCTTTCGACGTCACTGGGTCTTATAGGCGCGTAAAATTGCTGGTATTTTCGGTCTAGCTTTTGCAACGTATACTGCACTTTCGGAATTCTTTATTTTCTTTTTCTGCTTGGTTGTGAGTTGTTACATCCATATTTTTAAATTGGTTTAATTATTTTAAAATTAATAGTGTACATATTTTGTTAAAATCGATTCCCTATTTTCATTTTCGAAACTTTTTTTGGTTGGTCCGATCGATTGTACAATCGATTTTCGAACTAAAAAAAGTGACAGCCATACTTATTATATTTTCTAAAAGTAAAGGCTGCTTTTTTTCTGCAGTTTAGCGCCATCTGCTGTCAGAGAGTGAATGTGCTTTCATTTAGCACGTCTCATGAGTGCTTGTTTACATCGTCTTTCAAGCAGCATACAGCGGTGTTGTGCATTTTGACCAGCTGATGGGAATAGGATTCTTAAAATGCATTCCAAATTCTGAATAATTCGTAACATAATTCTTCACGGCATTTAGAAGTGCACACGATAAGAATGATATATCGCATTACCGAATACTGGCACATGTCTAATTGTGATATATTGTAATTATGACCTTTTTCCAACTTCAAATTATGTCCCCAAAGGAAAACTTTGGCAACATCTGGGGCATGTTCAAGTTCAAAACGGTGCGCAACGTTTTGCTACGGGGCTTGAGATGTGCTTTCTCTTGTTTGGTGGGTGTGTCAGAACTGCAGTCCAATCAGCAGCAACATGTATATAAAGCACGCGGTATTAAAGTGAACTCGCACAATGGCTTCAAGGAAATTAATGTACAAATGTGTTCGTTGCAGCTCAGTATACGCAACAACTGAGTATATTAGTAGACATGTTTGTCTTAAGTTTTATTGTAAAAATATAGGATATCAACATAATGATGTTGTTGTTTATATTTTTAGCTTCATTACAAGTGTATGACATTTGGTATAGAAATAAACAATAGTAATTAAGTGCTTTTCCTAAAAATGAGAAAGAAAATACAGGGTATTAAAACCGTATGAACTACAAATAGTCACTATTAAACATATTTATACAGACTTCATCAGGCTCCGAAAATTCTTCACAAAGAACACAAAGAATGGCCTTCTCAGCTGCCATAGTTGCAACTCTTGCATCATCAGAACAGTGTGTTCAATGCATCACTGTTTCGGTTTAAAAACGTTTTGTCGGGGCTGAACGCAGCCCTGTTTTAACTAAAAAGAAATCTTTCTCAGTTTGATTATGTCACTTCAGTTTTATTGCTGCACCGTTCTGTGATCAGTAGTAAATTGGCCAGAGGATGCTCTTGCGCTGAAACTGCAAATATGCCCCGAAGAAGAAATCACTGCATTTAATAAACAGAAGATTAAACTGCTTTCACTGATTCGAAGTGACTAATAGACGGTTTCAACAGCATCAACATAAACAAACGTTAATGCGCGTGAGCGCTTTTGTGGACCTAACTTAACTTCCGGTAGACTCCAAATAGAATCAATAACAACAGTCAAGTCCCTCTAGAGTAGATATTTTTTTGATAACAAACAAAATATGTTTGCTGTGTGGATCAGGCGGACTTAATGAAAATGCAAATTCATTCTTTGCCAGCAGGAGATGTTTTAAAGCATAGACATAAAGCGCGAGAAATAGAGATTTCCCCAGTAACAGCTGTAAACAAAGCAGAGCTGGTACGCTCACACGCGGCTTTATCAGGCATATAACATGCAAGCCCTCCTTCAGAAATACAGCAATATAAAAACAACTGTGCCTCGTTTTGATATTTAAACATAAATGTAAGGAATTATTATTATTATTAAACGTGCAGTACTTTACGTAAGGTTACGTTACTCGTGTTTATTTAACGAAGCCTTTTTGAAAATCGATCAGTTTTAAAATTGTGGCGAGTCTCCAAAAATAAATAAATGTATGGGAAACACATCCCGCAGCACAACCACCTGAGCCCAACTTCAGTTTACTCATCACCTTGGCTTTAACTGCGTTTGTAGAAGGCACTGCAGCCAGACCGATATAACACAGACCGGAAGTTAACTTAGGTCCAGGCGCGTGCGCCCGATGAAACCGTCTATAAACACAACTTTGCCAATATAAGGTTTATCCGAGTTCTCCTTATTCTTATAATAAAGTATACATTAATGGGATGCTAATCGACATGGCCTTTATCACTGCTTAGAATACTATGAAATATAATGCATGCCTTATTCTGTGTAAGAAGCCACATCATCTCACAGAAGGATTTATTTAAAAAACTTGATTGATGTTATTAAATGTGGTGCTTTTCAATAACACACATGCTTTCAGATGGAACAGCATTTACTACACAGAGCAATAGTTCACTAAGAATCACATTCATGACAATCGCACTGGATTAATCATGCAGCCCTTGTGCAGACCCTTCAGCGATTTGGGAATTTGAAAGTAAATTATGATTCAATTTAAAATAAGTAAAGCAATTTTACATCTGATTTCAATGTGGACAAGGCTTTCCTGATTATTT
Organism: Carassius auratus; assembly: GCF_003368295.1. NCBI lineage: Eukaryota > Metazoa > Chordata > Actinopteri > Cypriniformes > Cyprinidae > Carassius > Carassius auratus. The sequence continues at coordinate 16,117 of NW_020525523.1, read as the reverse complement.
TCCATGATGCCACCAACTTTATTTACTAACCTGCATGCTGAAGGCGACTCAGCTGACATCACCAGAAAAAAAAAAAAAAAAAAAGAGCTTAAATGTGGTTTAATTTCTATTATTGAATTTGCACCAGTCTCACACAGCACTTAACACAAAGCGGAAGACACCAGTTTACGTTACAGCATCCTCAAGTCGTAACTTGTCATACATAAGCTCTAAATCGCTGTTTAATGCAAAACAATATTTTAAAAAAAAAGTGGTTGAATAAATTAATGAATCTTTTAATCATCTATATACCCATGGTAGACAATTTCTTTATAGCAAAACTACACAAAGCATTGTTGGGAGAGAAAAAAAAACATGCATTACTGCGTATGTTTTGTTTATTTTACTTTCCACGGCTACAGCTTCCAGCCATTCCAGGGCTTATTATAGATGACAAGTCTTAGTTAGTAGCACAGCGTAGAAGTACTGAATTCAAAGAATGATGGCTGAAGCAGTTGAGGACTATTAAAAGACCCAACATGCTCTGTTTAGGCAACCCCAAGAAACAAATGTATCTTCAGTCCTTTAACAAACATCCGCTCCGAGACCGACTGCAATTACATCAATTCTTTATAACGGTGTTGATCCAAAGAAACTCAACCTCTGAGGCTGGGTGTTGTGCATCTGAAAATCCCTTCCTTATGCTCATTATTGCTTTGAAAACTAATTGGATTAATAAAAGCAGACTTTAGTGACAACTGATCTGCCATAAAAGTGAGTGAATATGCACCGAAGGCTTGGAGCCAGAGCATCTAACAAACAAAGTGGTGCAAAAATAAAGCCCTGCCTGGCTTAAATAAGTATTTTTAGATGTCAGATCATCAAGTCCACATTCTTCCACTCATTCCTGTAGAAACAGTTCCTGTTGTTGTCCAATGGCAGGATACTGCACACATTTGATAAGCCCAATTTTCTCACTAACTGCTTTTGAAGTCCTTGCTCATCAGTCCATTAATAAACAAGGAAAAACAACAAAAGGGCCAAAGTAAACCTACTGGTGAACATGTCAATATTTTTGTTTTTCCATTTGGATCTATTGGAAAGTTTTCTCCAGCACTTTCCTTTCCATTTGTCTCTGTGTTTGTGCTATACGTAAAACAACTCTCCACTGTCAGAGTAAGCTGGTACTAACAGAACGAGAAAAAGATCTGCCTGAACAAGAGGTGGCAGCTGTCCGCGCAGACTGTGCCAATTTCCAAACAAAGCTCTGTGTCCAGTCAGTAAATCCAAGTGGTTGAAGAGAGGATGACCAGCAAGGCAAAAGTGAGGAGCACTAACAAACATGCTACAATTCAAGTGCTGGAGGGGAGAAAAATATAAACACTGTGTGATAACTGTTCCAATAGGAGGCTGTAAGAGTTATAAACTCCTATCAAGACAAACCAAACTTTCAAATAAAAGCTAGAAGTCAAAATCCCCTTGTAACTGCATATCATTTGAACATAATGAAAGGGGGAAGAACCAAAACGAGGCAGAAATGTGCTTCAGAAAGCACAAAACTTGATTAGAACTAACACTTCTGACAAAATGGATCCTTTTAATTACCCATACTTTTAAGGGAAGATACTAAACCGTAGGGATGGTACACAAAGAAAGCACTTTGTGTTTTTACTTTTACTAAACTGACTTTTTATGTATATTAAATGTTGAATATTAAAACTTAAAAATGAAAAAAGTGATGAGAAAATGTGAGAAAAAAAATGTCACAGCATGGAAGCAAGTTCTCCACCTTAGACATTAATGTACATAACATACATAAGTTATTTCTTCAATTAGCATATTTTATTTTTCCAAACAACATGCCTTAATGACATCTCACCTTGCAACCAAGAGTCAGGGATGACGGACACCCAATTATTCTGACCATTAACAGCATCTGACTGAATTTATGCATACTGTATTACACCATGGACAAATATGTAAACTGCCTATGAAGTGTAAGCCAAATTCCCAGTAGTTAATTCCTGCACAGTGGAACCAAGGCTATCTTTACCGGTGTCCTGTGTCAGAGTTGGAACAGTTGTTCCGACAGCATCACCATGACGTTAATTGAATTTTTAACTAATACTTTGAAGAATGTATTTGTATTCTGGAATTCCTTCAACCTCTTAAAATAGAACATATGGGATCACAATCTCTGTAATACATTGTGACAAGTTGTGGGCACGTTGGTTGTATCATGCCAAAAAACATAAAATACCCAACAGTTGTTCCATCAGCACTTAGGATCACCAAAGCATTTGTGAATAACTGGACATAGAAATCAAAGCCTAGACACATCTGCTTAGCATTTCACAATACAGTATCACACTGGTCAGGTAATGTCCCTACTCAAGATTTACATTCACTGCAAACAGATGTCTTTCCTTAAAATGCAACTTTGTTTGTCATCCTTAAAGAAAAAGTGTTTTTCTTTCACATTTTGCTATATTATCTTTCCTCAAGTTGAGCAAATTTTTGCATGTGACTGAAATAAGACTTTTCAAAGACTGAGAAAATGTCCTCTGTTGTGCTATGTCCAAATTACAGTGACTTATGTTTCACATACTAAACTTAATTTTATTTAAGTTTTTTTTAATTTCCACTTGTGCATCAATGTTACTTATGAATAAGTCTTCTTGATATCAGCTTCCTCCATTTGGGCCAATATAATGTGTGAATTTAATGACACGTTGATCTGACACTGACAGCAGGAAGTATCTTGGAGGCACTGCTTTAATTACAGATATCCCGCATAATCCAATTTGTAGGCTCTGAAACCTCAGCAGTTAAGTCCACCAGCATCGCTGGACAGTGCATGATGACAGAGTCATTACCATTCCAGGGATTGACAGCATAGAGATTGACCAACCTCTAGCCACACATGAACAGGATTTCTTTACACAAAAGACATGCAGGGTTTACAGAGCTCATCTGACCACAGCAGGAGCCCTACATGCACTGACCAGGAGCTGCAAAAGCCATTCAGCATCCTCTTGTGGCTAAACTGGGAAAAATTAGTTTAAATTTTTTTCTCTTATTGTTAAAATGGCTGTTAACATTCCTTAATTTCCTATCAAACTGTACTAGAAAACCACTTTAAAATGAACGGTTTCTATATTAACACGTAGGAACGCATTTGGCAAAAGCTTTTACCACATGAGATATGAACTAGTGGAGAAAAAAAAAAAAGGTTGTTTTTGTGTAATATGAGGGATTATTAGATTCGAGATTGCCTTCTATGACAGTTAACATAACATTTCTTTAGACTAACCAGGACTTGACAGCGTTAGCGTTTCACATGCATTTGCAACTCAAAATAGATTTGTGCTAAAAGTGAAAATGTATTTAGGATCATGTGTATGAATAAAAAAAAAGCCTGCAGGTCATTAAAAAGCAGAGAATTTTCACTTATTCAATTTAAGATTCTAAAAAGTCTTAAGTGTTTTAAATTACATAATAAACGTCTTATTTTAAGGTCTTAAATTTGGGGATGAAAAAACAGGAATCGCAATACATTCTAAAGTGATTAATAAACGTAAAAAGGCTTCGATTTCATTAAATAAATGCAAGTGCTGCACATTCAAAGTAAAAAAGTTGATTCCATCCATATCATATTGTACATACGTGACAAACAAAACATGATAATGTAATTATTTATTGGCCAACTTTAAAGTAATTATGTTGTTTACATAATTGTTAAATACAGTTTGAGGCAGAAGTACTTTTACTTTTATACTTAATTTTGCTTGTAAAAGTCTTCTTGTATAGCTTTATTAAAGGAAAAATGTATTATTTGATCAATTTTGATTGTACTCCCAGATTTTTTTTAACATAGAAGCATAGGTGAAAAGCAAGCATCAAACTCTGATAATCAGGCCTGGATATAAAACTCTGCAAGGTGACAGAACTGGGGTCATACTGCATTGTAAAGAGAGTGCCAAGCACAGACGCTTTACCTTCTTAGTGCTGACAGAGCGTCGCAGGGCCCTCGCATTCACTCCCGCTCTGTTATTGCTGCCACTCGCAGATGGCAGGGTGGCTGAAGGAGGGCTGCATGGGGCACCAAGGGCCGCAGTCATTCTCTCTGTTGCATTAATCTTTGAGGCAATGTTGTTGTTGTTGTTTTCTGCTAATAGCAAAGTGCTTGTGCCCTTGAAATCAGCATGGCTTAGCTCTATTTCTTCTCCATTCTTGATTTTGTCGAGGTAGACTTTTAGCATTGCCTGAGTACTTGGCTCACTCAACCAAAAGAGGAAGAGCTCGTCGACCTTCATCTTCAGGACAGGCTGAAGTGTTTGTGGTGATGCCATTCTCAGTTTGCTTCACACAGCCAATCCTTCCAAAAATATAACCTAAAGTATAAGACAGAAAGGTCAGTCAAAATTCTCAAATTTAGATGTTTGTAACACGGACTAAGCAATTCACAAATTACTGATCATTATTTATATATATTTGCAGGCAGCATTATCTCGGTAATGAACTAATCTACTTAAATTAATATAATGATTTATTTTTCATGTTTAAACACAGGCCTAACTTACCAGAACATAAACCGCTGCTCGCTTATCTTCACTCTCAACCAAGCTTCTTAAAATTAACTTATTCTTTACAAAAGTAACTAAATATTAGAAATGTAGGTCCTACCAAAACATTATAGTCACTTTCATTGTTAGTACTGAAAACGGTGGTAATTTGGTATTAGCTTCTTCGGTCATAAATAACAGAAATGTAACACGATGGCAGAAAGGTTTCAAAGATTTCGCATTTTACATCATAAAGTTAACTGCGGTAACTATGGTATTGCGACGTAAACTCGTTTCTAAACATCCCACCTCGGAGGACGAAACTAGAGAACAGCGAGAATATCTGCTTATTTAAATTCGCCTTATTTTATAAGGAACGCGTTTAAATAAAACCAATAACGTTAGCTAAACTTTGACAGAAACGAGATGGTTTGTTGCTGTTGCTGTTGCTAGCTGACTACGTTACACGCAGCATACACTTCCACAGCTAACGGACTACGGGTAAATAATTACATAAACACCGCCAGTATTCCATAACATAGACAAAGAAACGTATTTTTAATCGCTAAAGTCCACCGAATGAAAGGTAACTGGTTGGCATTACTCTACCTTCTGTTATTAGGATGAGTTTTGGCTGTTTTCGTTCATTCAAATGGGTACACTTTGAATCAAACTCTCGTTTCCTCAGGTAACCGGGAAAGTTTATATCGCGAGAGCAGAGTTGAGAGTTCATGCGCGAACGACTCGTTCGTTTGAAGCCGTTCGTTAAAATGAATCAATCGAGTCGATTCGCAATAAGAACGCGTTCGGACTGTTCGAGTTAACGTTGAGTTGAATAATGAAGAGTCACTGAATGAAGCGAGCGTTATCTGATCTTGCTCGACTCCAAAAGAATCACCGTTTTAAAGGAAAGATTTCTGTCGTAAGCATATAGTTTTTGCTCACAAAATAACCACAACTAAAAATGTCTTTCTTTATTTTCTTATTTATTTTTCATCTGATGTACTACCCCAGACGTATTATATTTATATTTATTCTCACTTGCTTTACATATTTCATTTAAAATGTAGACATATTCTGTTTAAGAATATTATTTAAACGAGACGTTGAACAGAAAGGTCTTGAAGTGCAGTGGAAATTGGTTTAGACAACTAAAGTACTAATTCTAATGATCACAATATTAGACTGATGAAAAAATAGTAATATGGAGCCCCCTGCAATGTCCCTGAAACAATAATACCACATTAGGCATTGTACCTAACAGAAAGAAATGTTTTCGTTCATGTAATGATTTTCTTGCAACCATTGCTGTGTATAAATTGTTTAAACTAGACTGCTGTAATAACATCGTGCTAAAGGAAACACAAAAAACCATATGATCTACAGCACAGTCTGAAATCCTTAAGCTATTCCACCCCGTACCTCTTGATTTTTAATAAAAGCACAAAAGCACGCCCTCTTTATTCAAAAAAACATTTAGATTTGTAATTCACATAATAAATCAATGCTTGGTGGGAATAATGGATTTCACAAGACACTTCAATTGCTCTCAGATGTTTGGATTCTTTATTTGAGATCACAATGGAAAAAGGGAACAACGCTTATTCCTTTGAAAATCCATGGAGGTTTCCTCATGCTATATTGATGTTAACGGTACAGTATGGAGGGAACTTGTATTGCTCAAAAAAGAAAATGTTTTTGACTGTAGACAAATACAGTCGTTTAGTTATGTTCTAATTGTACCTGTCTTTTTATTTTTACTTCATAGAAAATACATAAAATACAAATACAAAATATCAGTTATGCCTAAAACACATTATCGATAAATCAGATGACTGGGTAGATTTCTGAAACACATTTTTCTGTGGCTACAGTCACCAGACAGGACCAAAACATCTATTTTTTGCTTTAAACTTTGGAAAACCTTTCAGGTCTAACTTGAGTGCTGTGATTTACAAGCATGTTCCATGAGAACTACACCAAAAATAAATTTCCATTCTGAGTTCACAGAGAAGTTTTGTATTTGTTTTACAGCAAGGTACTGAACTGTAAACACAATTATGCGCATATTCCTTTTATTGTTTTATTTAATCACACTCAAGTACCAAGGTCAAGTAGCATGTCATCAATATTAATCGAAGAACATTGCGGTGTTTAAAGCTATTAGTTTGCTGATGTGCTATTAACTGTATTTAATGGCAGATAAGCCAGTTTCTTTCAAGATAAAAAGGAATGGACATTACATCATGGCATAAATTATTTCATGCATTAACTAAATTGCCCCCTAAATGCTTCCTACAAAAATGAGTAACCTATTTTAGAAAAATGTGTTTCATCTATTAATTGACTTGAGATTTCAATCTAGGTTTTTTTCCTCAAACATGAGAAGAAAAGTCATGCGATTCCCCCCATAATGCTGGACAAAGAGTTGTTTCTTTCCTTGACGTTCCACGTGAATGTGGAAATAGGTTTAGGTTAATTTTCCCTAAGAAGTTACAGCATATTCATCCCTGGTTAAAAAAGGTAAAAGAGGCTGGTTGAGCCCCCAGGGGCCTAGGGACCCAGGCCCCACCTTTGAACAGGCATCACATCACTCTTTCATTTCAGCTCCCAGAATTTCATCATTCATTTCACATTATCTGAAGCTCTCTCATAGGGAGCTTTGCTCGCTGTCGAGACGCCTCTGTTGCTTCAAGATCTCTTTGAATTATTCAGAAAAAAGCAGGAGAAGATTAGAAGGCATTGGATTTGACTGCGTGAAGAATCAGTCCAACAACTCCCATCATAGTTTTCAGTGGATCCATGCTTAGGCAGACTGCGGTAGATGTGGTTCAGATGTATTTACAGTGGTGTAATATCTCATTGATGTGAGTGACAAGGTGTAGATTGAGAATTTAACTCAGCTCTGCATCATGAAAATCAATGGAAGTATAAATACAGTTTAAATGTCATGAATGCTGTTATTCAGGGCTACAGTCTGAGCTCAGCACAGCTCACGTACAGATTTTTAGAATATGCATGATCTTTACAAAGGACAAACTAAAAGGCAATAGTTTGTGTAGTCACATTTACAACAGAAATAAAGGGGAGAGGTCTGCTATTAGTCTTTAAATAATTGTTTTTCATCCAATCCAATTGGATGAAACTGTTGATCTTGCTTTTTGTGTAGGTAAAAGAAAATATATTCACCGATATGCACAGGAAAATAAATAACTTGCAATAAAACGAAAGACACTGCAATTTACATCCATTAATGGTCTAAAGAATTAGAGCTTGAATCGAACATGAGGCAAATTGTCACCAGTAATACTGCCTTGAATTAATTTTTCTGCCTAAGTATTAATAATAACCATTTAATGTGAGAAATTATGTTATTATTATTTTAAACGCGCCACAATTTGTCATGAAATTAATCACACACTGAAATTTAATTTTTTTAATGAGCATGAAAATTCTTATCAAAGGCAGCAAACTGTGATCTTTCAATAGAGGCAATATTCTCTTTATCTCTGCCAAAGAATGTCTCCTTTGACCACAGCAGGATCTAATTTGTGAGCATCTTCACTACGTGTGATGAAAATTCAAAAAGTTCACAAAAATACACCCGAACAAGTGTTTCCATCTGGTTCACACACACACACACACACGTTCAATTTTACATTACATACATAAAATACAGTATGGGTTTCTGTGTATAAAGATTGAGTGTGTGTATATATGTATATAGCCTATATTATATGAATTAAATGAATACAAATGAAAAACGTATATACATGAAAATAAATTTCTTTGTAATTCATTCTTAAATTTACTAGTGTTTTTCTTCTTTCACAATGTTAACGCTTTATGGAAATATATGTCTATATATATCTGCGGCTCAGAGGCCTTGTGTCTTGTCAGATCACATGATCTCATGGAAAAGTGTTCTGTCTTATTCCTAAAACATTATTCCACCTCACCTTCTCAGAGACGTTTGTCATGACGTCTGGGATATAAAGATCTGGTTCTTATAATTAGGCCGTGCGTCAATCCACTCAAAGTGCTTCAGTTACAAATGTACGGTACCATAGAAACAGATATGGCTTACTGTATGGTAAAATAAGCCATTAAAAAAAAATCATTTCGAGGATAGTATACCCTTCTCAGCCATTGTATCATGTGAGGAAGTATCTGTTTGATATGTGCTGAAAAGTACACATACTTTTCACATCACAAGAGGCTAAAGCCTTGGCACTGCTCCCTGAAAAAGGATGAAAACAAGCCGGCTAGTCGGACAGAATCAATGCAAAGCAATTACATTAGCAACCCCAGGAGCAGGCAGCATTTGTACCTGTGCAGCATGTAGACAGTGGAGTCTGCAGTGATAGCCTGCTTTGCTCTTCTCAAGCATCTGTGAAAATCTGCTTCTGCAGAAGACTGTATAAAACATGAAATATCAAAAACATGTCTTAAACTGTCTGTACCTGTGTATGGGAGGCACAAACAACAGAAATGTGTGTGCATACGTGTGCTTATTCATGGTCTGTTACTGTACTTGTGCCCTCCTACAGAAATTACATTCATTGTCTGTGTTATTGCTAATCACTGACAAGAGCACGTTGTTCACAGCAGGGAAAAAGAGGGCCATCGAGAACAAGCCTGACTGATTCCCATTGTGCTAGTGCACGCAGGATGTGCGAATAAATCCTCTTATTTGCATGCTTGATTTGCAACATGTTTTGCTAGTTTTCGTTGTTCTTTGTTCTTGTTTACTCAAATTGCGAGACAATTAAAGGACACGCATTTCGATACAGATCAACGTCGGCTTTCTTAAAATTGTTTTCAGCCACAGCACCATTATACATAATTTGATTACACAAGTGCTAGAAATGTTTGCCAACTTCTCACAGGCTTAGGCTTTTTGTTTCCTGATTGAATATTATAGTAAAAATGTGTGTACTGTCACGGGAACATCTTGTCAGAAGTTGAATGACTAGCACGTAGCCTACATTGTCTGAAGTTCAATAAAAAACGCTGTTGTGTAATTACTCCACTAGATGGCAGTACACGCTATTTATATCTTCAAACAGACAACAGGGCAACATTTTTTTACTTAATAATACTTAGAGACTCCGAGGTTAGGAAAACAAACCAACAAAGAAATCACACCTGCCAAAGTATTTTGATATTTGAATTAGCCCGCTATCTTATAAAAAAAGTCTTTGAACATTAGATTAAAATGGCAATTGTCAACAGTCAGAAACACTCACATGAAGGTGAAAGAGCACTAAAATAAGCTTAAAATAAACTTGCCATAGAAAAAAATAAAAAAACATCAAAGCTATTACAACACACATCATACAAATTCTTAAAAAATAGTGGGTCAAGAACAAACTGACAACATTTTTTTTTTCACATGACTTTTTACTTATCTCTAGATATCAAAAAGCCTTTCTGTCAAACTTATTACCAGTGAGACAGGGTCACTGCTTCTCTGTCCTGAAATTAAAATATATGCTATATTTAGGGCACTCTGGTCTAGTTGTCCATGTTTTATATATATATATATATATATATATATATATATATATATATATATATATATATATATATATATATATATATATATATATATATATATATTTTTTTTTTTTTTATATATATACACTATATTTCTTAGGGTATTTCTGTGAACAAATATTAAAGTCTTGACTACAAATGGTTATTGAACATTTCCAGTATTACTGGCCAAAAAAGATACATTTAATTGCAACACTTAATGTTGACACTGTAGTTAGCGCTAGTTGTCACAATGTGAGTCTAGCATTAAATATTCTATTTAACGACTTTTCAGCAAACTTGAAATGATAAACAATTGTGGAGCACACAAAAATGAAAGAAACGGAAAGAAAAACTGTGAATGATACTAGGCAAAATTATTTTGAAACACCTTCTCCAGCATTTTTTAATTTATTTTTTAACCTTGTGTTAGAACACAGGTCAGATTATATTCGGACACAATCTAGCTTCATTATATAGCTGAGCCTTGTATTGCTATACATTAGCTGATTTATGTTGTCACAACACAGCATAAAAATTGTACTTGTAGGCCTAATTGTAGTTTGGAGGACAGCATTAACTAAATTTAGAATTCAATTTCGAAAGTATAGAATATGAAAGATAGAATTCAAACAAACATTTGTGTAATTCTGCCTAAAACTATTGTAGTTGTGACAACATTTGTATGTCCCGGTCTCCTCTATATTATTTATATAAGTCCAGAAAGCTAATAATTCAGCTAACGTAATGGTCTTAATTACACATTTATATATTTACAATTTCTTGTCTTTCGTGTCATTAAATGGTTCCATAGAACCAGATCTCGCAGCTAAGAGACAGATCAACTGCACAATGAAGGGAGGACAGTATATTATATGAATTTTTATTTTTATTTTTTTTTAGATAAAATAACTTTAATTATTCACATAAAAAAGTACACTTCATAAAACTAGTATTTCCTAAAAACTAGGCTTCCAAAAGCAAGTCTACAAGTGAGAAAAACAAGCTGCCGAGAGCGACTGTCCACACGGCCAGACTGCTCAACGCTGCCTTCTATTATGATGTCAGCGCCTGGGTTGAACAGCATTCAATATCTCAAGGACGGCCGTTAGTGGAACATCAATAGAATAATACAGAGCAACACTAAACAGTCATTGCTCATAGTTGCCCAGTTCATTTACCCATTGACTTATTGATATTTCACTGCTTAATACAATTAAAGTGCAGCAATTAGGGGTGCTGAAAAACAGGTTGTTTGTGTTATTATGTTGCCCTGAAAGCCTCTATCCACCCTGAGGCTGTGCCCCTCCCTGGACGTCATCTATCTCTCAATATGATTATGATATATGTTAACCATATCACTGGATGATTCTAACACAGCAAGCAGCAGAGATCTTTTCAAGAAACCATCCATCTGCCAGATGAGCATAATTAAGAATGAAATCTACAGTGGCCTATGTAAAATAAATATAAGCATAAAGCAATCATGACACTCTTCCCGAGCAGGAAAATTAGTAAATGAGGTATCAGGTTTTGAGTTTGAATTTCAACATCAAGTGTGAAGCTCCCGTGGTGAGAAAAACACAACTGTCAGCCCAATAAAAAAGCAAAATAAAACACAGAAGAATGAAGAGGACAGAGACAAACATTCTTTTATTGGTTGACTCCAAAAATAACACAAATAACAGCTTGTTGATCCCTTATCACTATTAAGAAATAAACCACAAACTCGAGTGTTTAAAACAATAAAAACAATCCAGTTATTTAGGGCCGTTCATTTACTTTCCCTGGTTGCAAATCAAAATAAAACACAAGGAACAGTCGTGGAATGACAAAAAGTACAATTGTTCTCTACAGCCGGTGATGGTCTACTGGGGTTTGAGCTATCGAGGTACTCAGCTGTCAGAGTAGTAGATATAGGGAGATTTGAGAGCAGATTAATAGACTGCTTTGTGGGTTCTCTCCCTCATTTCTGCTCCCTTCCTGTTTTTTAATTCATGCAAAATTGGAATGAAAACCTTGGTAGCAACATGCAGATTCTTATGCAAAGCAGATTTACCTATGGTGCACGGACTGCTGCGTTTGCCTTTGATCTGTGTTTCTGACACTCTCCAACTATAAAGAAGAAAAGAACTTAAAAACCGTAAAGGCTCTTAATTGAACTGAACATAAAAGAAGATACATGGTGTTAATTGGTCTATGCTAAGAATAATTCAGGCCTTGGAGACTACTGTCCCTTACCGGCCCCCCTGCCAAAGTGTCAAGATTTACATCTTTAATTCAAGATTTCCCCGTATTAATTACCTCTCAGCAAGATGTGAATCAGTTCATTATAAAGTATAATAAACGCCAAATATATATATATATATTTTCTGGTCTGTGAATATCAGTTTTCTTCAGTGAGCACAGAAAAATGTTTCCGCTCCTTTTTTCCCCGCCACATATTTTTGGGAGAAACTTCTCAAATTTATTTTTTGATACTTTGCACTGAAGGCAGTTTTATTTATATAAATGCATATAAGCAAATTTTGATAATAAATATGTGGAAGCCCATCACCTTAAACTGACACACAAAGTGCATTTTGCTGACAGCGTTTACGGTGTTAGAATAAAAACAGAAAATGGTGCTAAATGTCAAAAACATAAAATGTTAATTCCGAATTCAAATAGTTAAAATCAAATTAAAATATATACAAATAAACTGCAAATAGATGATATTTGCCATAAGCACTGAAAATTCAAGATTTTGGAAAAATTAAGCCAATCAACCAAATTACAAGAACAACTAATTTTTACTTATGAAAAATATACAAAATGTGACAACCCAAAACCCACGTGAATGCCTAATGGGCTTCGGCGTCTTCCATTCAGCACAGTGCTGAAAACAAATCTATCGCCTCAGCGGCTATGAGACCATTTGAAATTCTACCTCGGCTTCACACCGTGTTCCTCGGGTATGGCACTGCTTGGGCTGAACATGTTTCATTGTAAAGTAAAGCAATTTCAACACTCCACCCCCTTTGTGACCTTTCATTATCACAGCCCAGTACGTGGCTCCTCTATCCCAGAATCCTTGGCTCACCGCTGAAGATGACAGATGGGACGGTAGAAGCTGCTGGACAACACTAGCATTTAGGGAGGCGGAGCAACACACATTAGCACTAATACCCAGCAATACAAGTGTAAGGTAACCGCATTGCACTAACCTCGCAAGAGCATGCTAAGCATTATGACTTCTCGGGTTAGATTTGAAAGGGAACATTTCTGAATCCCATGTGCAGTACATAAAACAATATGCTGCACATATAAACATAGCACCCATATACCTTATTGTTTTCGGTTTCATTTTATTTTAAAGAATGTTTTTGTAATTTATTGACACAAAGTGTGTGATTTTACGGTGGTAAAAATGATTTGATAAGGAAACCTGCAGGGACGTATTAATTAAAAAAAGAGAGAATCTAATTAACATTCTGCAGTGACTTAAAAGCTGAATATTATTAGAGCTGCAACCATCAGTGTGATGAAAAGAGAAACATGACAGTGAAATTTAAATTCAAAGAGCTGCGAATAATGTACACACAGATCAAAAGAATAAACAGTGGGGGAAAAAAATAACACCACAAAGTTTAATTTTCCTGCCATGCGAGTACAAAAGTGCTAGGAGAAGAGAGCTCTCACAAACAACAGTCTGCTCGCTGATGAGCTCTAATGCTGCCAATTAAAAGGTGTCACAAACAGACACGCTAGGAGCGCCACATCCCGAGATTCGTCTGCTCTCATGTGGCCTAAATTCTCTAGATCAATGGCTTCGCCTGCATCACCGAAAAACAAACCAATATGCTCATAATTTCGTCCGCAAGAAATGTTTCATCCTTCACCTTGAGTTTGCATTGGCCCTTCGGCTAATCTGCCGCATGCTGAACCCGCTAGTCATTCCTAGCGGTGTACATTTAAAGCGTATTAGCATTTGTCCCTGCAGTGCGTCTGGGTGCCAAAGAGCCTGTAATTATTATTCATTAGTATTCATTAGTGCTGGGTCCTGCCCGGTGTGTAGCTCATGTTGAATCAGCTCTGGTGTTAGATTTCTGACGAGGCCTGGGTGTGCAGGTCAGGGAGGATTCCTTAATTAGGCTTACAAGTCACAAGTTATTTTCCACGCTCTACACGCGAGGTTAAGAACGCAACGGTGCTATCACTCCACTAGGACGAGAGGAGAGAAAGCAAGGATAAAAAGGAAACGTGGCTTCTATCTCTGGCATCTATCGCCTGTCTTGTTGCATTGGATGAGCGTGATTAGTTCAGCAGGCTGCGTTCATTATGCATTTGGCCAGATGAGAAGGTTTTTTTTTTTATTTTCTCCATCTAACTTTAATTTAAAATGCATGCTCATTGCGGACGTCCGGTCTGTGAAAAAAGCTCAGGATGGGTCGTGAGCTTGCTGAGAATTCTGGCTCGGCTACAGAGGGTTTATCATCAAACTACTCATCAAAACAAAGAGATGCTAATGCTCCAGAGAGACATGAGATCAAGTATGTATAGGAGGAGGTCCACCGTCTGCAAAGAAACGTCAGACTTCTCCCTGGCCTCCGTGCCAGAAACTTGGTATTTTTAAACAAATTTGTGTCACTTGAGAGGTGCTGCATTGCGTCGCCATGTTGAGCAAGAACAACATAGCAAGTTCGGCTCACTGAGTCTGGGCGGTGGATTGAGCGCATTTTAGCGACTGTAAATATTGCATCATTATAATTGCATCATGGCTGTATTCAAGTCAACAAATACATAAACATCTAAAACGTTTTTTTATGGTGTCTCCAAATGAGTCTCGCAGGGTGGCGGTCAGACGCTACACTGCTACGTTGCACTTTAAAGAGATAGTTCACCCAAAAATGAAAATTCTGTCATCATTTGCCCACTCTCACATTGTTCCAAACCTGGAGGATTTGTTAGTGAAGAAAACAAAGGAAGATATAATGAAAATCTGTAATTGACAGCTATTATTAGATTCTACATTGACGTAATTGTGTTTGAAAGTGTCTGTACAACAGAAAATAAAGAGCTTGATTTTATATTACAGGCATAATGAGAGCCAGTAAGGATCCTTCTGTAAGTAATCACATTCACAAGTGAATCTAAATGAAAAATATCGCTGCTGTTGACCGTTTGGACAATGTGTCCCTGAAGAGCATCTACAAAGCACTGAGAAAGGGATATTCTCAATTACTCTCCCATAATGGGAACAATTGTTTCTCGGTCTCAACTGTTTATCATTGCGGTTATCGAGACGTTTATGGTATTCACAATGGAGCAGAAATAATGAGAGAGGAGTGGGTGGGTTAAACATCAGGGTGAACTCACATTATTCCAACCCCCATCAGCATCAGAGAACCATAAACCCCACAAATGATAATTGTTATGGTCGATGCATGTAGGAGGGTGGATTGTTAGCTGGAGCTGAATTTCCCTGCATGATTTGCACTGCAGCTAATTGTGTAATTGTTAGCATGACTGAGTGCGCTTCTTCCAGGCATGCCGGTGGCTCTGGAAAGGACCAAAGTATAACTGAACGAATCTAATCAGAATAATTATAGTTGCCCCGAGAGAGTTGGCTCAAAATTTATCAAGCCTTTTTTTTTTTTTTTGCTAAGCATGCCGCAGAGATGGGATTTACCCATCAGTCTGGGTCCCGGATCCTACAGTGGACACGAGCCCGCCAGGGGGTCACGTTTGCACGAGCAGTACAAAACGCAGCGGAGACGTCCCATTCCCAACGTCACTTAATTTAATTTGAGACATATATACATACAAAGGTTCACGTTCCTCGAGATCCTCCCAAAAAGAAAGCACTCCCACCCGCAAGCCAACTGCAAGTCCCCCGTTAGAAGATCCAAAACGCAACTGAACGGATGACATCTTTACCGCGTCTCAAGTGCGTGCGTCTTCCTTTAGATAAATGACACCGCTATATAGGTGCGCTTGACAGCTTTCAGATTGGAGCAGAGAAGAGAGAACTTTTCAAGTGAGATGGTTAGCTG
>NW_020525522.1:0-7500 GCF_003368295.1 Carassius auratus | reverse complement strand
ATGGATGCTTTTACAAACCACTGCTTGTGGAAAACAGATAAAAAAAGGATTAAAGGAGACAGACACAAAGCAAAACCATTAGGAGAGCTCTTCTCTCTATCTGCTAAATGCTGACAAGCCCATGAAAAAAATATAGGCTAAAAAAACACGTGCAGTATGAAATTAAAAAAGAACAACTACATTATTTGCAGAAAACTCATGCTTTCAACATAAGCTCATGAAATGGTTGAATGGTGGTTGAAAGCGTATGTGTCCGTATCCTGGAGCATATTATTTATGGAGATCATTTTGTTGTTTCTAAAAGAAAATAATTGACTCTATAACCAGTTTTAGAAGGCAGAATAAATCCATAAAGAATTTTTTTTTTTTTTCTACAGATTCTTCTTTCTGTCAGACAAGGCCGCTCCATCCAGAAGTTCACTTCTCGACAGGAAAATGTTAAATGTCCAAGTCTGTAGAAACATCTTGGAGGGTTATATTGAGAAGAGCGAGGAAAGGTGGTGGTAGGGAGAATTTGCTGATGTCTGCAGGTCAGGGATATAGGCTATCACCAGCACTTATTTTATCCCCAGCTTATTATGAGGGAAAAAGCTAGAGCCAATGCTAATGGGTCCATCGAGTTTACTCTACTTGAGGCTTAGGGATAAATCTGACTCTTCTAGGAATCAATGTTTGAGTGAAGTTGAAAAGAAAAAGCAGAAGCATCATAAACACATGGCTCTAAATCAGCCTAAGACGGAGAAAGACAGTACTGCAGCTGTCACTTAGAGAGGCAAAAGAATCACAGAGGCTCTTTCAGCCAAGATTTCTGAGAGTAAGTCTATGCTCTCACTATGCTCTATATTAGAAATGTACACATGCTTTAAAAAGGCAAACTAATACTAAAATTCAGCACTAAACTAGTATCAAGGTACTTCAGTATCTAAATAGATACTAAACTTATAACTTATGCGACTAATAAACAGCCTCTGACAACTGAAGAAATGAAATTTGTCTTCACATATTCATATTCATAGTCACACATTCACTTTCTTATTAAGGAAGAACAACAAAATAATGGTTAGGCTAGGGTGAGACAATTTATTTGGATAACGCAAACATTTTCTGCACTGGCATACAATGTATACCCTCAATGCTCCTTAAAACTTACACTGACCACCACTAAGCCTTGATATACATGCGTTTATTTGTGTATATAGACACTACTGTGTAGATTTGAGCTTCAAAGCCCATGCAAGAGACCTCTGGGACGTGAATACTTGTCGAATTGAAGCTGGTTCCTGGTGTTTGTCAAACACATAACAGCACTATCACGACAAAGGACCTGTGCTCATACTAAATCTCAGAACATGAATCCTTTATATGTGCCAGTGGAGAGTTCTTTAATACTTACCCATCAACCACTGGACCACCATCCAATCCATACATCTCAACCAACTAAAAATACTGTATATATCTTTGACAATTTTTTTTTACCTTTTACTAACCATTTGCATTAAACTAACAAATACGACTTTACTCTTCATTTAGACTTTCCCCTATGTAACACTAAAGTAGTTATTCAAAATGTCAAAGCTGCTTTTTTACATACAATAAAAGTCCATGATCACTCTTTGTTTGGTTTGTTAATGAAATTAAGGCCCTTTTACACCAAATGTTTTGTGAAAAAGCTAAATTAATCATCTGCAATTGTTCTATTCTATTCACACAGAGAGTAAAATGAATACACATCAGGCAAAGCAAATTCGCCCAGTGATGATAAATCCATATAAATTGTATTTATTTTAATATATAAAGATAAATAATTCATCAAATCATTTTGAAGAATTTCTACATACTGTATCTGTGTAGAAAGCTAAAAGAGTGCAAGAGTGCAGAATCTGACTATTTTAGATTTTTTCATATATACTTATATTGTACTATATGTATAATCAAAGCTGTTGAACCTTGTCTTGTACACTTTTTTTATTATTATCTTAAAAAAGGTACATGTGTTAACACATTAACTCAGATAAAAATGTTAATTAATCAATTATTAATATGGTTATGTGAATCTCTTGACAGACCAGTTTTTATTGAATAAAAAGATTCACTACTTTTCAAAAGCACAACACTGGTGCCCCTTCAGAAAATAGGTGCATGATGCTCCTGCAGGGCCTTCTCTCAACTTCTAGAACTTTCTATTATAATAATTGGTAACCCCTGGTGGGTTTACATTGCCCAGTGCTGCGTACATCTGAGATGAATGCTGAGACAGAGAAAATGCAAGCTTTATCTTCAAACAGTTGTGCACATTGCTCTAAAAAAAGTGAAATGTCAACTTGATGTATTGGCCATTTGTTCAATCGTCACGCAAAACCCTGTGGCCGTGTGATATTCGGTGGCTTTGCCTTAATTTGCTTGAACCTGAAAGGGTTCCTTTACATTACAACATCAGGGGAGCTTAACCTCCAATAAAACAGACTCGATGTGGGATTTTCTGGCTTGTGCTTTTTTAACGCCCAGACATTTAAAAACCCATATGATGACAACGATAAATGAGAGCTTCAAGCTCGTGCAGCGTGTTCCTGCATCACAGCGAGCAGAGGCTCATCATAGATGCATGGTTTGTGCAAAATAATGGCCTTCAGCATGTCCTACAGAAGTGCACGGAGGAGAGAGAGAGAAGGAGAGAGAGAGATGCGGATACAAGGAGAGTGGATATGAGTGATATAATCCTCTTTTATGCCTGCTGAACAGAGCAGGAAATTGTCAATGCAAATTAAATGATTAGGGGTGAACATCTCCAAGAATAACCTATGCATCAGAAAGTAGCTAGCTCATCTCTCTCTCCTACATCCTCCTCTGGTCCAGGATGCCTCATCAACCAGCTGGGATTTCAGCCATGAATATTCAACAGCAGGGAGGGCAAAAACACAAGCTAGCAGTTCCCATTTCTAAACACGGGTGTCTGGTGCAGTAGCAGGCATGAGATCAGGCTACTTTTGTGGTGGCATGAAATCAAAGAGAAACTGCTCCACCGTTTGAACCAAATTCCAGGTGACATGGTAGACTGAATTTATCTGTGCAAAAACTTGAAGGAAAAGCAAGTGTGGCTTTTGAATCACTAGTGAAGTGTCTAATCTGGTAATGTATCCGCACAGTTTAATTTATTCCACTGTGAAGCGTTTGTTAAGCGATGAGATTAGCATTACGTTTTATTAATGACTGCACAAATAATGTGAAATATGCATAAATAACTAAATATTTGCAGGACAAAATCAACATCTGCTTAATGAACAGTTAAAAAAATAACAGGGTGCTTTAGTAATGTTTCTATATCCTTAAATGTGATTGTAGAACAAAAATCTGTCATGAGTTTCACTTGCCTACAATGAACAATTTTGAATCAGGAACCAACTCAGATCAAGGGTATTTTTTCCCTCATGTGCTCGATGCTTAATTGTACATTAAAACATTTTGGTTCTATGTTGGGTGGCCATTTGATGTAGCCTGACCACTGAACAGAGTGCGGGCTGAGAGCCGTGACGTAGACGCTAAGCACCGAATTTAGGCTGGAGACGGACATGGAGACACGGGATGCTATTCTCTCTGTTGTGGAGAATATTCCCAGCATTTGCCAACTGAAGCCCGAACCAGAAGAGCGTTTGTTTCACATTTTGAATGAAGGTGAAGTTGTGCCCCTACTCCCGAGTCCCGACAGGTTTTGGGAAAAAGTTAAATTTGAAGTGAAAAATCAACTGTTACCGATCGTTAGCGAGAAACTGGGGAGGCCAAAGCCCGGCAAGGCGATAATTGTGATTGTGAACTGCCATGTTCACTTCGGTATTTCGCTCAATGGTTTTGTTTTCGCAGCATACCTGTGTTTACAATGGAAGTTCGAGGCGGCTGAGCCGGCGAAAAACACACGTCATAACCAAAGTTATGTGATTGGCTTATGGGTAACCAATGATTTTAAATTTCAGACAAGCCCCCCCCCCCCACAAGAAAGAAAACAGTTGTCAATTACGCCCTTCCAGACTCTTGTCTACGAAGCAAAGTGATGTAGCAGAGTTTGGTATTACCAGGCTACATTTGATGTGCAATGTGCTGAAACAGATCTAGTTGAGAATCACAATTTTACAGTTTATCAGGAACCAACATACTGTAAAATGGTGATTCTCAACCAGATCTGTTTCAGCACATAGCACATCAAATGGCGACCCAACGTGGAACCAAAATGTTTTAATGTACAATAAAGCATTGAGCACATGAGGGAAAAAATGCCCTTGCTCTGAATATCACAGTAATGATGATATCCAGCACATTTTTCAATGTGACATTCCATTTAGACATCATTTAAAAAAACAAGAGATGCGACACAATTCTTACACTTATTTACAGTATTCTACACCATTTTACCCTGATAATATAATCTAACTACATTTAACCAGAAAACAAAGTATGCAATGATAGAGACTTCAGCTGAGGGGCTATTGGACTCTGATGGTAGATGAAAAATAATCTTCTAGAATTAATTCAGTACACCAGGGCTGGGCCACTGTGCTGCAGAGTTCACCTCCAACCCAAACACACCGGCCTGTTGCTTTATCGTGATCTTGAAGACACTGATTAGCTTGTTCAGGTGTGTTTGAATCGGGTTGGAATTAAACTTTGCAGGACAGTGGCCCTCCAAGACCGAAGTTGCCCAGCCCTAGAGTACATAGCGCAAAATGCACAGTGCGTTTTTTGGGACACAACTAAAAAGTTAACAGAGCAATTTAAATTGAAGATGCATTATTACCAATTATTTTGTCCAGTTTTGCCCCAATGACAAAAACAGTCCCAAACAAAGCCAAAGCACAACCATTTCAAGTGAGCAACGAAGTACTGCCGTTCTCTCCCAGAATGAATCACTGGCTTTGAACAAATCATTTGAGGGAATGATTCAATGAATCAGTCATTAAGACAGTTAACTTGTTTTGTTCCTGATGAACCACAGTTTTTGAACAAATTCTATAAGTGAATGATTCAATGACTCATTCAAAGACAGTTAACTTATTTCATTCCTGAATGAGTTAAAGCTTAGTATTAGAATTATTTAATTTTAATTGTCTTACCTGTGACAAGGAAAGTACATCGGCCAGCTCCTGCTTCATTTTTTATGTCACAAGTGTACGCGCCGTAACCCTCGCGGTTGAGTGCCCTTACGTGGTATTCCGTCTCATCCCGAGTATCCAACTGGCCCACTGTCAGCAGTCTGGTGCCCAGCTTCCATTCATAATCTAGTACTTTTGAGGGGTGGGCACGTAAGACCCTGCAGCTCAGTGAGAATGGCCGGCCCAGACCTTGCCTGATCTCTGTATACACCGGCTCCACCGTGGGAGGATCTGAAAAAAGAACGCGCATTCTCATCAGACACAAATCACATATTTACACCAGAGTCAATAAAACCAATACAAATGACAAACCTGGCAATTTGGAGAGATGAGAAATAAAACAGTGTTAAATGTCTTTCAAAGACTTTTCAAAAACCACAAAAACAGACAGACATAACAGATGAATTTGAAAGTTTTATACTCATTGTGAAGCAGCAAAACAGCAGCAAAAAATGAACAATTGCTGACTCATTCACTCATAAGACGGTGACCTGTCATGAATCAGTGATTCATGGTGTTGCGAGCCAACGCATGCACATACACCATGATGCACACCATCAGAGAGCACAGCCTCGGGAGAGCATCATCTAATGTAACATGATGTCCTTAGAAGGGCGCTGGCAACTGCACAGCGTTTGCACTTTTTCTGTCTGAATTTGAGAATCATCCCGTTACTGTAGTGCACAGCACTTCTATTAATGTCCGCTGAGAGCCATGCACTCTTACAGAATGTGTTTGATGCACAGAATTCACACATTCCGCTTTTACTTCTCCATCACATACAGTACAGTAGTATACATCACCTCTGTGTAAGCTGCAATAAGTATTTATAATTTGGACATTTTCTGTGGCTTTAATGAATTATTGTCAGGGTTCATTCATTAACTCTTTTAATTGCAGGGTTAATGAATGAAAATTTCATTCATAATGATTGCTATGGCCCTGGAATATCGTCTTCCCAAAAGAATGAATTTTTCCTGAAATTTTATCATCTGTATGGTTATCTAGGATGTCTTCAGTAGATGAATAGAACAGTATAGGCAATACAGAGATGCGGTCCAGTAATTCAGACTATTCACACTTCACTGTGTGATACACAAAGTACCCCTCCATCTCAAACCCACAGTGGCAATCATTTGCAGCGTGCTCATCTCAGTCCAATTTCCCAAACTCACATAGAACGGCACATATTTTTCCCTGTCTAAAAGTGCTGGAAATCAAAAAGGAAAGTAAACTTACTGTACCAGACAAAAATTGAATCTATGCTTCTTATAATTTTAAAGACACTGAAATGAATTTAGTAGACAAAGTCTAGTAGTGCACTTTAGCATTTTATTGCTTTTTTTTTTTGATGATGAGGACAGTGAATCGGAGAGTGAAGGAAAAGCATATGGGCAAGGCTGTTGGAAAGGTGGTCTAGATTATTCTGACTCATGACGTTGGTAGAGAATGACATCTGATCTGAACACAGTTTGCTGAATTGATGTGCAGAGAATAGTAGTAACAATGAATAAGCATGTCCAAACTAGTATATATAAAAATGAGGAATGCACTTTAAATGGATTTTTAAACACATAATACATTACTAAATATTATACACATAAAAAATCTATTTGCTGAGTCAACTTAAAAAACTTTGTTACCCCGCTGCCTTTAATTTATTGCGTTTTTGAATTCAGATTTCAGATTAGTTGGAAGCCAATAAATTGTAATGTTCTTGTTGTCTGGACAATTTATAAAAAAAAATGTGTTATGTCTACAAATATATAAATAATACGTTTAAATTGTTCCTTGTCAGATGTTCTTGCTTCCACTAAAAACACAAGAAATCATACTGATGGACCAGATAATTAGATTTTAGACAAGCTTTTTAGTTGTGCTTTCCAAAAACAAACAAAAACAAAACAAAAAAATTAATAAAAATACCAAATTGTCAGAAAAAAGTCAGTTAATCTTTTTATACAAGCTAACAACTAAAATTGTAATGACAAATTAAATAAAATGCAATTGTATTAAAATGCACTTATTAAGCCATTTTAAGGTTCCAAATATTGTTTAGGGATTCTCATAAAGTAGGTTTACATGCATGGAAGATCAAAAAAATGCTTTCGTTTTCTCAAAATATGCGTTTAATATCACTTCATTTTCCAACAATTCTCAAACGATTAGTTCAGAGCCGTTCTGAGATTCACTCTCTAAAACTCTCCTTTCCGTGAGCCTACTCTGCTCTGATTGGTCAGATGACCCAGTCTGTCTTGGTTTATCATGTAGAGCGCATGTCAGAAACAATATGGCCATTGCCATAGTTCTGTATTTACTTGTAACACTTGATAGAAAACATAAAAATCTCTTATTTATTATA
>NW_020525521.1:0-37086 GCF_003368295.1 Carassius auratus | reverse complement strand
CAAAGCCTGATTACATAGTGTGAGTGAACTAAGAGTTATGAACTATGAGCTATGAGTTAACTCCTTTAAAGGTGTCTTTCTGCATAAACCCTCTGCATCACATACAATAATAATACGATAAAATATAATTGTATATTTATAAATACATGTATTTGTTTATATATATATATATATATATATATAAGACCTTTCTAGAGTCTTATTGTCTCTTATTGTATATTGTAGTAAGTACACCGCAGTGATCTCTATGGATCAGAGGCAGCACTATAAGGATGACTTCAATGCAGAATATGATGAGTATCGTATCCTTCATGCCCGCGTTGAGAGTGTTACTCGTCGGTTTACAAAATTGGACGCCCAGTGTAAACGCCTGGCACCAGGAACTAAAGAGTACCAGGTAAGAGAACAAGATGTCATTTTTGTTCTTTGTATACTTTTCTTTATATAAAGATTTGTATATGTTTGTATATATATCTTTATATTCCAAGTAATAAGTGTTTCTCTTTTCTTAACTAACAGGAAGTACATGAACAGGTGCTGCAAGAATATAAAAAAGTTAAACAAGTAAGTGTAACTGAGCATGTCTAACCCATCTGGGTCCTTTAGACCGCAAGTAAACAATAAAAATAGTATGTTAATTTACACATTATGTTTGCTTTACAGCACAGCCCAAACTATTACGAAGAAAAACAGCGCTGTGAGTACCTGCACAACAAACTGGCCCACATCAAACGCCTCATCGCTGACTTTGACCAACGGAGGGCACAGTCCTGGCTGTAGGGCTCGGGACCAAGCAACCCCTTTTGGCCAATCCGAGCGCTCCTTAACCGGAGGACCATCTTGAGACGAGTGTGGGGATCAAACAGTTCCTTATTTATTCTATTTACAGATTCCCCACTCGCTTGTTTTCCCCATATCTAGCCTTCTTCATCACTCTTGTATCATCTTTTCTTCCTTATTCGTCCTTTCCCATACCTTTATATTCTTTCATTTTCTTTCTTTTTGAAGGACTGTTGAAGGACAACAAAGAAAAATTCAACATTTTTGAATGCAAAAAGAAAGCTTGCAATGCAAAACCGTGGGCCTTACAAAGCATATTTCTTGAAGCCTTTGCACAGGGTGATTGAGCCAGTACATGTGAAAGTGTGTCCATAAAAGAGGGTGTTTCCAAGAGCCTTGAGACTTCATTTCTCCCGATGGCCCTGTTTTTTTTTTTTTGAACAGCATCAGTATTCACACCCACAGTGCAAACGATGCCTTGAGGTATTAATACAGACACACATCGATGTGGCGTCAGTGACACTTAAAAGCACCTGGGGCAGTGAGGAGATCTTACTGTGACCTGATCACAGGTCCAGCGCACACTCGTGGAAGGTGTGATCGATGTTTGTGTATGAGAGCTAGAGAAAGTGACGAGTGAAAATTGTCAGTGTTTTTGTTCATTCTCGGGAAGGATTGTGGGTCAGAAACTTCAGGAAGAGAGAGGCTCTGGGAGGAGGGTTGGATATAAACTATAAAAGAGGGAGGGGGAACGGAAAACAAAAATCCCAAAAAAAGCTGCTATATTTTTTTTCTTTGGACAGCCAGAGCCTTTTGGATCAGTCTGGCTCGTGTTACATGTTCTTAATTTAGGCCTGCTCTGTTTAAGAAAATCATCGAACCCATCTTGAAAGCAAAGGTGCTACTGATTTATGAGGGAATGCGTTGAGCAGAGGCAGACCTGTATATCCATTTCAAATGTATTCATTAATTATTACAAGTCTCAAAGCAGAGCTATTTATGAAATATGAATAGAATATATATATTTTTTGTTTTTGTTGTGAATTAAAAGGAATTGCTGGAATTTCGAGCATTGAAAAAGAAACGGAAACGAAAAGATCAAATATGCATACAAGTCTTTATTTCATGATATCATTAATGATAAACTTCTTAAAGATTAAGGGAAACGTTATGTTTACAAAACCTGTGTGGTAGAAAGTTTTGCCAAAAAAAAAAAAAATAGTGATAAAAACAATCCTGTGTTTATGGTCTGGAATAAAATGCGTTTCTCTGAGTGACAAGACACTTTATCTACAAGGAGAGGGTTTTTGAACACTTACAGTGTCTTGATATATTTATTTTCTTTGATCCTTGTTTAGAAAAAAGATCCAGAATGCAGCTTTGGGAATCAGCTTTGAAAAACATTGCTTTCAATTATGCAAATTCTCACTGGATCAAATAGCTCCATGGTGGAATCTGATTGGCTAGTTGATTCTTGAGGCTTGCTGCATTGTATTTGCACATTATAAGATGTCTTTTTGAAATCTGAAAAATTCTCTCTCTCCTTTTGTGATCACAGTTATTCCATTGTTAAAGCCTGGGAGGTGTTTCTTTTTATTTTCCAGTGTTGTAAATTGAAAAACCTGAGTGAGCCATTCTCAAAATAACCATCGACGAATGTTCGCTTTCAGTATTTGGGGCGGCAGATGGCATCTTTTTTTTTTTTTTTTTTTTTTTTTTTAGGGGCTTACATGTTATCAAACTCCCCAAGACGTTCTGTTGTGTGAGCTTCAGTTCATTTTAGTCGCCATTTATAGACTGGATTCAATGTCGGATGACAACCAAATACAAGTCGAGGTTATTTTACAGAGAACTTTAGCAGCACTTTACTTGAAAGATGCTTATTTCCTCAGCATTCAAATAGCATCCACACTGAACCCTAAAGATTAAGACACTAAGTAGTGTTGCTTGGAAAGGAGAATGTGCATCTAAACCTCGAACTCTGTATCATTCTAATTTGAGTTGGGTGGGGAAATACTTGATGTGTGACCAACACCTGTTTACTTTTCCCTTTTGAAGAGACTGTGCCTCTGACACCACTAAAAAGAGATGTTAATGTTGAAAATAAGCCAAGAATCTCACTGAATAACACTGTCATCTCTTGTTTTCAAGGTAGGATGGGGCTTTTTTTCAGACTGTAAGAGAATTCCTGACCTGTCCACCTGAACATGTATGAAATCGGTTCAATAAAATGTGAACTTGACTTAAGATCTTTTTGCGTGTTTTGATTGAGTCATTAAATCATTCATCCAAAAAAATCATTGACAACACCGAATCGTTCACTACCAAACGCAAGTATATTACTGAGGGTCTACAAATCTCCAGCAACTTGCGTTAGCAATACACGTTTTGCTAACTGACTTTTATCAAGGATTAAAATGTAGGAAAACGACACAAATTCCAGGTGCCTTTAATGGTTTATTTTGTATGATAAGTTTCGTTAAGTGCCGTTCCGGCTCCAAAAAACCTGTTCAAAGTGAAGAGGGCGTACCGGTTCATAAACCCAACAATGCAATGCGCTCTCAAGGTCCACAGTCGAATCCTATTGGTTTGCACCATCGTAAGTGGTTTTCAACCAAATTATTGGTGGCCCCCCAACAATGCATATTTTCCATGTCCCATTAATCAAACACACTTGATTCAGATCAGCCGCTCATTAGTACATACTCCTGATGAATTGTGTGTATATATATGTGTGTGTGTGTGTGTGTGTACTGTAGACTTTATTTCAGTGCTTTAGTTATTTTACTTGAGGTAAACAACATTAAAATGAGAAATGTTGCTTTTTGGCAACTAGTTGACTTCTGTTTTATATTATGTATTTATTTTTTTGTAGTTCAAGGAACACAATTTCACTTAACTATATAACCATGTTTGGCTTATGTTGTCTGTTCTCCTACATAGTTTTCATCTGCAGTGTCATTGCTTTTCCCATCATCAAT
Source organism: Carassius auratus (assembly GCF_003368295.1). Taxonomy (NCBI): domain Eukaryota; kingdom Metazoa; phylum Chordata; class Actinopteri; order Cypriniformes; family Cyprinidae; genus Carassius; species Carassius auratus. Next base: position 33,325 of record NW_020525521.1, on the reverse strand, counting down.
GACCATATTAAAACAGACTTGTGATTCATTTTTGGGTCACGATCCACCTCTTGAGAACCACAGGTTTAGATTTAAGCCAAAGTCTCTCAGAGCAAACACACATCCTGATGCAATATGTGCTCGAGCGTCTATTTTCAGTGTAATGAATAATCTGTGCATTTTAACATCTTTTACTGTACTCTGTTGATTGGACTGCTAAAGATACAGCCTTTTTACACAAAAATGATGCACATAAAATTTAATTGAATGAAATACTAGCTTACTAATTAAATACTGTGGCAGTATGTATGGGTTAAACAGAAGGCCTTATGTAATGATACATGTTTCAAACAATTGTATGCTATTGTATGACTTTGTATGGTTTAGATTTAAGCCACAGACTCTCCGAACAAACACACATCCTTCTAAAATGTCTTTATTCAGCATGAGATGAGGGCCCACATAACTGGATTAGACTAAAGACAGCCAGAATCGGCTCTACGTCGACCATACCAACTTCACTAAGAGGCGATCCACATGCTGGATGCGTACTTTGGACGTTATTAGTTGAAATAAAAATCTCAGATGTACATGTTACAAAAATAGTTGCATGAAATTAATCTCATGGGGGGAAAATACATATTTGAAATTTAGTCAAGTCATATTGCCCGGAGTAACCACTGAATGCAGAATGAAAGAAATCTCACCATGACATAACATGGCTGAACATGACAGTGATATATCAATCTCTGGAGAGAGTATAAGATCGACCCTACCCTGTTTAATACTTTGGGGTTAATCCATCGCAGAGGAAGTTTATTGCACCAATCAGGCGTAATCGTTCGTATGGTATTATCCACATTAGAAGAGTACCGGCGCATAGAATCCACCAGTGAGAATTCACAGCTGTCCGCTCAATATCACAGTGTCAGAGGTCAGTGTTCGGGTGAATAGGGTACATCAGAATCCACCACCAACCCAGAGGTCAAACAATGGTCTCTTTCATCCTGTATTTGAATAAATCTCCAATTTGCATCCTCTGTGTTTCGCCCTCCCTTCCGGTCCGCAGGGCGTCCAGTAAGGGTCACATGATGCTGCAGCGAGACTTGCGGATCTGCCGCCTACGTTGCTGGTACTCGCTGAGCTCCTGTAGGTAACCTCTGGAGGGCCAGCGCAGACGCTCCACCTGCTCGCGCTCCTCGTCTGTCAAAAAAAGCATGATTGGGACTTGTTACAACATTTCCTTCTGCTGAATGTCAGTGCATTTAAACAAAGCATTATATACGTCCACCGGATTTTTCTTTATCTTGTCTTCAATTGAAATATGGGCTACAAGTAATGTAACTGTCTCTATATGTGTTTCACAGTGAATGTATTTTAACAAAAGATTAGAAATTAGAAGTTCATCTTAAAAAAAAACTGAAGGGAGCTTAATGAAAAATTAAAAATGTTCCTGTCACGGTTTGCTCGTTCCATTCATTGACTCTCAAATACACAATTCATGAGGTGACACTTATTTTATTTATTCTCCAGGTGCGTGTGGAAGGACAGGACGTGCTAATTAGTTGTGATGATGATCCATTCATTTCAAAAGTGACCTTTCATTTGCTCTCAGTGTTCCAGCATAAAGCTTTAACAGAAGCCGGTAGTGATTTGCATGGGCTTATGTGTAGCACCAGCTGTTAGAAGTGCTCTCAGGGTGTTGGGAACAGGATTTTGTCATAGTTAGAGACGATTGTGTGTGTGTGTGTGTCCCCGTGTGATTTAATGTGCTTGAACATGCTTTCCATGTGGTCAAGTGGACTTCTCACCTGATAGCTCTAGGAAGTCAGGCTTGTGGCTGAAGATCAGGTAGTTATTGGCAATGAAATGGAGGAGCCATACATATAGCTGGTCAGCGTTGTGACACTGTGATGAGAGAGACCGTGAACATGAGATTAGATAGAATGTTAGAGACTATTAACAAAGTCCTTTAAACACATGTAATGTCACTTGGCAGCCATCTTTGAAACGCCTCTGGGGCGTGCAAGAGAACATCAAATTCTCCAAAACTGTTAGCTTGCGATTAAATTTCATATTTGAAATCACCAAAGAAATCTGACAACAACTGTGCATTAAATGTTGTTACTTTTGTTCAAATATCGTTTTCAGGCTAGATCAGCCAGTGAACAAACGCAGACATGAGCGCACACCTCAGCATGCTGACTGTTTACCGATTAGTGATTGGCTCTTTCATTCAGAAGGTGGGGCTTCCTGCGACTGAGCGGCCATATTGAGCGTTGCATTTTTCCCCCATTCAAATCTTCGAGCGACATGTCTTTTGGGTTAGTATACTACTGCACTTACACAATTTTTTACAATTTTGTAAGCAGATGTTTGGTATGCATGGAACAAAAAACTATGATTTATTACGGTTACTCGAATGTGTAGTATACAATGCTGTTTTTGTTAACTAAAACTATATATATTTAAAAAAATCAGTAATTGAAAAATGTATAAATAATATATGGAAAAACGTGTAAAAAAATCTGAAATTGCTTTGGCAGCTACCCAAAAGCAAAAAAAAAAAAAAAAGACAAAACTATGTAAAATTAATAAAACTAACTAAAATTTTAAAATGATTATATATATATATATATATATATATATATATATATATATATATATATATATATATATATATATATATATATATATATATATATATATGAAGATTACAGCTAATTAATAAAAACAACGAAAGTGTATAAATAATACTACAATAACAATAATCTTATTGATCGTTAATAATGACCTTTTGAACTTTCTATTCATCATAGAATCCTGAAAAAAATTAACCACAGTTTCCGTCAAAAATATTAAGCCGTTTTCAACATTGATTATAATAATAAAACATTTAAAATAAAGTTTCTTGAGTAGCAAATCAATATTTGTATTATTTCTGAAGACACTGAATACTGGAGTAATTGCTGCTTTGCTGTCAATAGAATATTTTAAAATATATGAAAAAAGAAAACATTATATTAAATTGTAATAATATTTCCCAAAATTACTATTTTTACTCTATTTTAGATCAATTTAATTCAGCATTGGTCAGCACAAACTGAAAAAAAAATTACAAACCTTACCAATCTCAAATGTTTGAACAGTATATAACAGTCTGAAAAATATATCTTTGCATACTGGTTCACATAAAAAAAATTTTAATAGGCAATATGGGGAATATATATATATATATATATATATATATATATATATATATATATATATATATATATATATATATATATATATATATATATTTAACTGTTAGCAGTAGCCTATTCTCTTGTGATCTTATGGGTCCAAAGCACTCAAAGCAAAGGAAATAAACCTCCATCAAATAAAAAGTAATTAAACACACCCCTGCTGACATAGAGGTGTAAAGACTCACCTTTGCTTTCTTCAGTAAGCGAATCACGCTGATGCCCATAGACGCTAGCTCTCGACTGGGCATACTCTGAAGATACGCGCAGACACACACCTCACACAGGTGCTGCAGCCGTTTCACCTGGTACATCTCTGCGCAGACGAGCACGGCCATGGCCTGCAGCACACTGGCTGAACACACAGACACACAGCACTGTCAATGACGTCCTGTTTCACCCTCCATCAACCTCAGTTCATGTTCACCCAATGCCAATCCAGCTCAATCTTTATTAGCATCTTTTCTCTTCAATATGAACGACAATGCATCCATCACATTGATTGACAGAATGAGTGAAGCAATCTGACATACTAAACCTTCCTTGAATCACTACATGTCATAATGATTGAAACATCCGGATTATGTTGCACTTTACAGTGAATATAAAAGGTCATTGTTTGGCACAACACACAGAAGAACCCTTTCTCACTTCATATTGCAAATATTAATATTATAACCTAATAAGAAAAAATAATAATTGCTGCTTTGACATCACAGGAATATATGATTAAAATATATTAAATTAGAACAATATTTCACAATATTTCATCAACTAAATACAGCTTTGGTGAGCATAAGATACTTCTTTCAAAAACACTTAAAAGTCTTACTGACCCCAAACCTTTGAACATTTATGTAAGTTTTCAATAAAACACTATTTTATGAAGCAAATTAATTAAAAGGATAGTTCACCCATTAATGCTTTTAGTACTTGTTATCATTTATAACTGAGATATCAGGTGAGTAACCAAGTAAATTCTTGGAAAATTCCCGGTTTTTCAGGGAAGATGTGTCATTCTTTCTAAAACATCATTTGATACTCAGACAATGGCTTTTCTCTTACAAATTGTAGCTAGATTAAACAGTGTCTTATATAGTTTATAAGCACTCTATTGACCAATCCGCATCTGGGACCAGAACTAAGAGCATTTAAAGGGATAGTTCGCCTAAAAATTAAACCTCTGTAATCAGTGACATGTCTTCAGGTTGTTCCAAAAAAAAAAGTCAGTGCGGTTTGATGTTGTTTTGGAAAGTTCTTCAAAAATAACTTATTTTGTTCAACGGAAGAAAGACATTGACGGTTTGGAATGACATGGCGGTGAGGGTGTTTACAATTTATCCTGTTAACCCTTTAAAGCAGAGTTGTCTGATCCTTCTCCTGGTTTTTCTCCAACCAGTTCCAACACTCTTGCCTGGAAGTTTCTAGTGAGCCTGAAGACCTTGATCAGCTGGTTCAGGTGTGTCAAGCTTAAAGTTAAACTCCTACTTTAAAAGCCTTGAAAGCCTCGCTCTCACCTGGACAGCAGGTGTCAGTGTAGAGGTACTCCAGGAAAGCTAGAAAGGTATCGGATGAGACTCCATGGATTGGCACCACACGACTTCGTGCCTCTGCGTACTTCCCACTGAACATGGCAGCCATAACATCACAACGGGCCACAAGTACAGCTCTGTGTGCTGGCAGCACGCTTCCTGAAAGCAGACGCACAGCTGACCTCTTAAACACACCCAAGGGGTCAAGCATTACAGAGGAGCTCTGATTCAAACACAAGCCCTTCCCTTGTACTTGCCACCTTTGAGCACTCTGAATCAATGCATCATTGTTTGTGTACATGTTCATGCACATGCAGGGTTAGCATCGACCCTTGCCTTGCACCATGAAGATGACATCAGAGTATAGAGGGGAATTGAAGAGGCTTCCTAGTGTCAGAGGACCTTGTTGAGAGCGGGCTGTGGGTGTGTCCCTGGGGGCCTGCAACCAGAACGAATTAACACTGCAGTGAGCAATCTGTGGCGATGAATAATGTTAATAATGTAGCATTTAGAATTGAGAAATCAGGTTAGCAATGCAAATCATAAAAAAATTTTTTTTGCACAGTTCAGTTTTATAATCAGAGCGCCTCCTGTCTGTCAGAGGGATACCTTTTCTCTCCCAACGAATGAGCATATCCTGTCCATCAACTGGGCCACGGCCAAAGGGTTCTTCAGTTTTTCAGCAATGGCTTCCTCCAAGTATTCCCATTCCCAGGCCCCTGCGGAAAAAATAGACATCACCAACACGCACTGACCCTGATCCTGCTCGCACATGCATTAACTGGCTGTCCGGCTGGCTGTGGAGTAAATCTCTAAAAACAAGGTTGTCTGAGCCTTTTCTCAGCTTTCTCGTCTCCGTGAACTATACCAGGATACAAAAGGCCACAAAAAAAAAGGTGGCGGAAACAGCGGTTTTCCACAAGAATCAAGCTTTCTTGGTGGCAGCTTAGAAAATGCGTTTAAGCTTGTGTTATTTAATAGTAAAGACATAGTTTCCACAGATCCTGTCACATAAAAATGTTCATCCGTCACAGTTCAGTTGATTTGATATTAACTCGGCCTCATTCATAAATCTGTCTAGACCCAAACCGAGCGGGATTTGAGCCGAAAGAACCATGCACAATGAGTTTCCGTGCATCATTAACGTTAATTTAAAGACTGCCCTTGACTCACGGCAGGAAAATGGCCTCTGGAAAAATCACACTATATATCAGCAGCGGCTGAGAGGATCTCATCAGTATGGGCCTCACCTTCTCACCTTCTGAGGATGGCCTCACTCTGATAAATGAGTTCAATAATATCCAGTCCTGTTTCCTGGACTGTTAAAGCCCCGACTGAACCCCTGATTGAGATCCATGCCCATCCTTCCAGCCCCCATTTTGCATCAGAGTTCCCAAAGAATGGGAAAACGGACGTAATATTCCTGATGAGGAATGTTATGGTAGGCTAATACAAGCATAGAATCACAATTGTGTGTTCCAATTTACATGGCGCATGTTAGCTCATGGCAGCTGCCATGTTGAGATCACATAGTAACCCCCTTAATATAAGGAATGTTAAACTCCTATATATGTTAAACTTCTAATAAATGAAACATGGCTGATTTGAATAGCAACGCATTTCTACAACAGCATCAGTAACTGAAAGTTTGCTTGTGTGATGCTGCTTTCACACCGATAGGTATCAGTATTATAGCTGCCAAAATAAACAAAAAATTACTGCATGCAATACTCATTACCTTAATTTGATAGGATGTTTTTCTTTTTCTTTTACCATTATTCTCAGTGGTGTTGACTGTGGTTAGAATCTGTACTGTAAATTACTTTATACAATTAATTTTAAATCAGCATAAAATGAAGAGAGTTTAACAAATGATATGATAAATGTAAATATTTTACAATTTAAATGATAATCATTGATTGCAGTATGGTAATGAATAAGGAGAAAAATACTTAATTGCCATAAAAATCTTAAGCAAAACATGATTTTCTTTGATTTTAAGGAGAAAATGTGTGTTTTATTAATTGTTTGTTTGTATTGCATTGTATTACGGTAATGAGAATTTGAGAGGAGAAGGTGATTAACTGACATGAAAATAATGCCACAATGCAACAAAAAAATCTTAATGATCCAAAAACAATAAACATTTTATTAACATAATTATTTGTTTTTATTTGGGGGTAAATTATAACATGACTTACTGAGATGTTTTGTGAGATTCAGCACTTTATAACCATAAATTCAAAATGTTTTAACAGCATAAATATTGTACATCATATCTTCTGGTTTTTCTCTCTTATGTTGCTTCATATGCAAGTACAGTTAGAACAAGCAGACGCACACACACACACACACACACACACACAGATCTCTCTGTCCTCCCAAGCATGGTAATCAGCCCTACAGCTACAGGGTGGACTGCCGTCATACATGCACGTGTAGAGAAGCATAAATCACCCAGGCCTTGGACACAAACAAACAGCCTCCAGACTAAAACCATTTAAATTACGAAACCATCCTATAAAAATCCTTCATTTTAAACACAAAAGAAAACACAATTGCAGAGCTGAAGAGATAAGGCAATGAATGGGTGAAGGAAAAAAATCCGTAACTCAATTGAGACGCCTAACCAGCAGAACTGAGGAAGCATTTTCAAACCGTTGCATTCAATAATGCTAATCTCGCTTCATATTCACGGTTGTGACAGAATTCTTAATGGAAACAGAAATTCTGCTGGCACACCAGCAATAAAAGAAGCTCTATCTACAGGAAATTTGCTCGTTCATAACTGGATCCTCAGCTTAAAAAATTAATTAAAACAAATAAATAAAACATATTTAGAATATTTTGATATGAATACTAGCTTTTACTAGGATCTCAGAAAATAAAATAAAACTAAACATTTAAATATATATATAAAATATAATTTATATAATGATTGCAGTGTCTTTTTTTCATAGCTCAGGGGAATTAGGTTACGAATAAAAATAAACCTAAATATTTAAAAAGTATTACAAATATTAAATTTGTATATATATATATATATACTTTTTTTTGTAAATATTACAAATGTTTTATGTTTTATATGATTATTAGTGTCTTTCTTTCCTTTGCTTAAGTAAAGGTCTCCATTTACTTTAATGTCATTTTTTCTAAAGATCTCATCTGTGATTTTTCTTTCTAATGGAAAGAAAAAGCCATAAACGCCAATATATTGTGCCCTTTATCCAACAGCAGTTGCCTTGAACAACATCAGTCGCAATACTGCAAGCAGCACACGTTCTCTCTCACCTCTGTAGAGAAACATTAACGTCTCCCACAGGCATAAACAGAGCAGTGGGTCCTTCACAACCAGCCGTGAGAGGTGTCCGGCAGGGTGTCCGTCTGCTCTGGGTAGATCATCTATGCCTCCGTCCCAGGTGGACAAAAGTGAGTGGGGGCCGTCTCTGTCCCTGCACGTGCAGCGTGAAACGGGCCTTTCCCAGGCCTGCCGTCCCACCAGCAGCTGTCTGAAGTATGGGCTTACGGTACACAGAACGGACGAGTGCGCCCAGCCCAGCTCCTTCCCAGAATCCCCGGCGTAGAACGCCACATCAGCGAACTGAACGCCGCGTTCGAGGAGCCACTGCAAGTCCTGAGAGAAGGTGGACTCCTCCACTCTCACCGGGGGAAGACGCGCTGAAAGATATGGACAGGACGTTATAGGACCACTTTATGGATTTTTATAAAAATAAAAATAAAAATATTTGGATGCCATATAATTTCCAGTGCTCTCTGAATTATTAAAATATTCTCAAAATAATTCCAAATTATAGTATGCTGTAACATTTACTCTAAAACTATTTCCAGTGTATTTTTAAAGTATGCATCCTTGCAGGTGTTCAATATTGCTGATGGCTCTATTTAACTTCGATGTTCTCTAGGAGAAACAACTGTGATATTAAAAAGACCTAACCTGTGATTGTTGTTTTCTGTAGGGAATGCTCTGGGAGTACAAAAGGATGTGAGGGAGAGAAAGATAAACGAAATGGATAAGAGAAAGGGTGAAACAAGAGAGCTAAACAGAGGAGGAGGATGGGTAAGGGAAAGAAACAAGGTGGAGAAAGAGAATGATGAGACGAGCAAAGCAGAGGAGACGGGATGAGTAAGGGATACAGTAATAAGACGGGAGCAGTGAGAAAAGTGAAAGCAAATACCAGATTTGGAGAAGAGGATTATGGGAAGGCCACAGTAACACCAGGCGTTAAAAAGAAATAGAACAAGCACACAAACAGATGTTGTTTATTCATCATGTCTGTATTAAAGGCACATTTTTCAAATATTACTGCTGTACTTTATGTACTCCATAACCATTCATTTGAGGCCACACCAATGGTTTCCAAGCATTCAATCCTCTTCATATTTTATGGGCTGTGCGCTATAAAAAGAGCCTAAGTGATGCTGGAGCCACACCAACAAACTACAGAAATCTTTGGCTTCTCGTTTTAAGTGTCAGTGCTCACAGCAGTGCTCATCTTGCATAGAATCCTTCCTGCCTTTAGCAGTCAATACTTTTATCTTAATGGCAGATGAGTCCATAGACTCAGTCACTGATTAATATGCATATTTGTGCCCGAGTGCTTTGCAGAGATTAAGATCCAATGGCTGGGAAATTAGTTATTAGTGAGATTAGCCAAAATTAGGCAGGTGTGAAGGGAAACGGAACAGTCGAAAGATGGATGAGAATCTTTTTGTGAATCTCCCTCAAGTTTAAACACTAGATATATAAATTACATAATAATGAAGGAAAATCTCATCAGCCACTAACCTGGTTGGTCCAAATGAGGGGGGCGGGGCTCGTTAAACCTGTGACCCCGCCGTTTGTCTGGCCGTTCTTTGGCTTTCTGCTTTAGACACTGAATCATGAAGTATTCCAGCTGCGTGAAGATTCAAAGGCAAGCATGTAAATAATATCCAAATACACCACAAACCACAGCAACACCCAATAGGGTGGCATATTTATGGCTGTTTAGAAAAAGAAAATTCAAAATTGAGTTTTTAGGACTACAACAGCTTGTCAGTAACTTAAAGAGACAACTTTGTATCTTAATTTTTTTTTTTTTTTTTTTTTTTTACAATTTCTGTACATTTAACAACAAAAATCACTGTTGCATTTATGCACTTGTGAAGCAAGTCTATGAGGCGAAATTGGCTGATTGATAAAAGTATTCCACCCAGTGAGTTTCAAAACCACAAACAGCTTTGTCAGTGGATAGTGTACATTTTCTGTTTTCATATATTGCTTTTTATTAGATCAAAAAAAATAATTATTATTAGTCAACAGCAATAGTACAGTGATCCCAACAGGAGTTGGATAAAGGGTCCTATGATATCGCAAAAAAAAAAAAAAAAACTCTTTGTTATGTGAAGAACATGAAAAATTGAGTCAAGATGGCTTTTTATATCAAATTGAAAATTAAACTGAGATTAAGGGAAAAAATAATATTAAATACAGCTTGTTATGACTTCCATAAATTATTGTGTAAAGTATGTGCTCTTTAAATTTTTTGCAAATCTTAATTGGTAGCATTAAATTGCAGGAATGCATGATTTCATACACCACAATGATATTTTCCAATTTAAAAAAGTGACGTGAAATTCAGCCAAGTATGGTGACCCATACTCAGAATTCATGCTCTGCATTTAACCCATCCGAAATGGACACACACGCACGCACGCACACACACACTTTGAATACACACCCGGAGCAGTGGGCACCCATTTATGCTGTGGCACCTTGGGGAGCAGTTGAGGGTTCGATGCCTTGCTCAAGAGCACCTCAGTCTTGGTACTGAAGGTGGAGAGAGCACTGTACATGCACTCCCCCCACCTGCTGGCCCGAGACTCGAACTCACAACCTTTCGATTGCGAGTCCGTCTCTCTAACCATTAGGCCACGACTTCCCTGTAATGGAACTTTATCGACCAACACGACTTCCCCGTTATGGAAATTTATCAACCAACATTGGATATTTCGTCTGCATATTTTGAGGTTTCCATCCTCATCTAGCACTAATTGAACCCTTCTTTCCAGAATGCCTTGCCACATAGATGTCCATTGTATGAGCATCTCTTTTGAGCATTCATTTTTTTGATCGTGTTTAAGGATGAGAAAACTACTGTCACCATATTGCATGTGATAGATACTGTCAAGAGAGCTTAAACACTCTTAAAAATTCTAATCTAATAAGCCATTTAGCAGAAGCTTTTATCCAAAATAGTACACTTCTTACACTCTCCCTGGAGCGACTGGGGCTCAAGATCTCAGTGGTGACTGATGGGTTTTATATTTCACCTGAGGCATGGAGTTTATAAATTACCCCTCACTGGGTTTGAACCTCTAACCTTATGGTTACCAACCCGGAACCACTAAACCACAAGTACAGTTCTTCTGCATAATAATGAGACTTTTTCAACAATGATTAAAGTGGGTGAAATGCTATTTCATGCATACTGAGTTTTTTACACTGTTAAAGAGTTGGATTCCCATGCTAAACATGGACAAAGTTTCAAAAATTAAGTTGTACGTTTGAAGGAGTATTTTTGTTCCAAGTTTTGTTCTGGTTTGTCACAAGTTTTGGAAAGTTTTTTTCGAGTATGGCTCTGTGTGACATTAGATGGAGCGGAATTTCCTTATATGGGTCCTAAGGGCACGTCTGCCGGAAGAGCGCGCGCTCCCGTATAGCAGAGCACTGAGAGCACAGACATTCACTGATCAGAGCGAGAGACCGAATTGTCACAAAAGAAGTGTGTTTTTGGTTGCCAGGGCAAGACAACCCAGCACAGATCACAAAAAAAAAAAAAAATAGCATTAAGGGACCAGTGGATGGAGTTTATTTTTACAGAGAATCAACAGAGTTGTGCAAGTGTTTTTGTTTGTTCCCTGCATTTCGAAGATGCTTGTTTTACAAACAAGGCCCAGTTTGACGCCGGATTTGCACATTGTTTATTTCTTAAGGATAATGCAGTCCCAACGAAAAAGGGTCACGATTGTGTGTTGGAACCACATGCGGTGAATAAAACTGCTTCAAATATCTCTGTGTTGTTAACTTAGCTATCGGCGCGTAAGCACATCAAGTAAACAACATGCGATGTTGTCATCAAACTGCACTTTCCACATGTACAGCTTAAAAAAATAAAAATAAAGTTGCTATATGTCAAATCATTTTTTTTTTTTTTTTAGCAGTTTTCACAAGTCAGTTGAAATGAGTAGAACAGACAGGTGTTCGTACATAACTTTTGATATTTATTGCACGTCAAAAGACAGCAAGAGTTTTATCCTGCACTTCAAGTATTATCTTTGTAAGAAAAGGGTCTTGGGCCACTAGCTTTTTAGATGCGTGTGTCACACATTACATGTACACATTACATGCATGTTCTTGCATTTGACCACAATGAATTTGAAAATTTGAAAATGCAAACTTTTCATCGGATTGCTCCTGACTTGCCATTTCTGCTGCTGCTGCGAATCTGTGCTGTTGCGTGTGTGTTTGTTTGGCGCTGCTGGTGCTGGCGCGTGTACCGGCATGTGTGTAAAAACAGTGGCTCTGATTGGCTACCAATCACATGAAACATATGACTCTGCCTTAGCTAATCATAATCACTTATCGTTATTAACCCACCTCCTCACTCGCTGTGTGAGCCAGGGGTGCGTTCGGATTGCATAGTTTATTAAATCAATGCATAGTAACGCACCGCATTTAACTTTCAGTAATTGTAACGGCATTGTAACGACGGAAAAGTAATTAGTTAGATTACCCCATTACTGAAAAAATAACGTCGTTACCTAACGCCGTTCTTTTAAATGCCGGTATTCCAAACACTGGTAATGTCACAGCTTCCAAACGCTCTCAACGCAAAAAGCCTACTCACGCTTGTGATTCTTTAGCTCCGCCCACACGTCACGCCTCCAGGCGCTCGTGTTTTTTGGGAAAAATCGGTACAGACTATCTTTCTCTTATAAATATAATAAAACTAAAGACTTTTTGGAGTTATGAAGGATGCAGTACTACTCTATAGGTACTCAAGATTAACAGGATATTGAGTGAAAACGAGCATTTCACCCCCCCCCCCTTTAAGAGAAAAAGAGACACTTACCACACTGCCAAAGTAACGACCCACAAAAAAGTTGTTTAGAGATGGCAGCTCCAGGTAAGTGGCCCCCAGGTCCCTGGACAGCTGGAGCCCCTCACTGTGGGGCACACAGCTACTCCAGTCGGATGCACACAGTGGACATGTGCACGGCGGGCCTTCATCTGTACAGGATGACAGTGGGAAACAGAATAAAAATGTGATCCATTCTTAAAAATAAAAATTCCAAAAGCATTTTTCACAGTGATGCCACAGAAGATCCACAGAACCATATTTTTCTTAGTGTAAACCACATTTAATTAATCTAAAGAGCTTTTTCAACTATAAAGAAGAACCTTTTGTGTGATGGAAAGTTCCCATGGGTGTTAAAGGTTCTTCATGGAACCATTTATTACAACTTTTATGCAAACGTATTACTGATGCACAATACAAATGACATTTGTAGAGCAAGGGACCAAATAAAGCATGTAAACATGCCGACTCGTACTGATAGAGAGTGCATAACATTCAGAGAGATGTCAACAGGCAGACATATGGAGCGACAAAATCTGAGTCTATATTATGTAATAACACATGCCAGCTCAAGTTTATACCAGCGTACCTCAGTATGTGTGTGTGCAACGGGCAGAAAAAGAGTGGCAGTGACAGAATGAGAGACCAGGAATAGCTGGATAAAAACAATGTACGCGTGTGTGTGTGTGTGTGTGTGTGTGTGTGTGTTAGGAAGAGTTGGCCCGGCCAGTAGGGTGAATGCCTGAGGGAACAGAAGAGCAAGTAAAATGATAGCAAGAATAGACAGCTAAATAGAGAGAGATAGATGGATGGAGTGAGAATGGAAGAGTGGAAGCAAGAGATGTGAAGAGGGCATGGGCAAGAAGAGGTATGAATCACTGTAGCCAATAAAAGAAAAAGCCCAGAGAAATGGAAAAAGATGTACCGCGTGAGTATGTGTGAGCGTGCTTTGGCCATGTTTACACTCGAATTCTCATGACACAAACCCATTAGTATTGCTCATACTTAGGAGTATTAGCAGTAAACAAACCCTCAAGTCTACAGCCTAAAGGGATCGTTCACCTAAAAAAGACAATTCGGTCATTATTCACTCACCCTCATGTTGTTTAAAAACCTGTCTTTATTTCTTCTGTGGAGCTCCAAAAGAAGAAATTTTGAAAACAACATTGGAGCCCAGAGACTTTAAATGTTCAAATGTTTACATGCTTAATGTTGATCCCATTATTACACCCTTTCAGTTGAAATTTAAATCAGATCAAATTAGGTGTTAACATAAGCCATCAGTCCGATTATAAATGAATTATTTGCATGCATGTAAAGTAGCAACTGAAAAAAGAAAGTCATACAGGTTTGGAATGACGTAAGGGTGAGTAAATGATGACAGATATTAATTTTGGGTGAACTGCCCCTTTAAACTCTGTGAATAACTCGTTCTGCAATGTTTGTGCTACAAACTTGCTACAAGTGACTAAATGTAATCCCCAACTGTAAGCAACCAACTAGCAAGCGCAAATCAACACCATGACAATAAATTGAGCTTTTCACATACCACTCACAGTGTGAAAAATACATTTATTTAAAGCAAAACTCTTTTTACGCCACCAAAGAATTTGTCTTTTTTCAGTCATTTAACAACACATCACATGCTCGCCATTCTCTAATCATTACGACAGACAGATAAACAAAATATTTCAAACAAAAAACAAATAGAATGTGTATTTTAGTAAGTGTTTTTATTAGAATTTTCTTTTTTATGAATTAATAAATAAGTCATTGTTCATCAACTCACAAGATCTAATTTGAGAAACTCCGGGCAAGAACCATTACGCAAGTCTTGAACAAACCCATCAAGTTCGTTTCTCCTCCATTATCCTTCAGGGATAAATGATGTAGCTGGATAGAAGCACATCTTGATGAATTATACATCTCAAAGGTCACACTGTGAGCACAGAGCTGCCGCTTTTACAGTGAATGGAGCCAAATCTGTGCTCTGAGTGCTTTCAGTCTATAAATGTTTACCTATGAGCATATTCATTAAAAAAAAAAAAAAAAAAAAACGCTCACGGCACAACCACGCTCAGCACATCAAAAGAGCACCAAATCTCGGTTCGATCAGACTTTTTCCCTTTCCTTGAAGTCAGTAGCTTCTCATGTGCTGTGCTGCTTTTGAAGATCAGTAATGGTTAACTAGTTCAACACCACAGTTCCATACTGTTCCTGTATTTTTCATTCATTTAAATTAAGTGAATGGTGCTCTTAGTCATTTAAGGAAAGTTTAAAAGTCAATTTTACTGTCTATTACTTTGATTGACATGAGGTAATTAAGATTAAATTATGCATAATCCTGAAAATCATTAGTACTTGACATTTTTTGCTCTGCTTACAGTACTTAAGCACACACATTCCATAAGCAAAACCATCAGGCAATTTTTAACCACAGTTTAGTTAAATTGTTTCCATTAAGTCCATTATCTCTAAGTCTGCACTACAGAAGGCTAACAGTCATTTATTTTTCTTTAAAACTTTGTAAAAGAGAAAAATACCGGAAGTGAACACTGAGCAAATGCAAAACAGAAACAGCCAATCAGATCTCACCGTTAAGCCTCGCCCCCAAGGCTACCAGAATCACAGGAACACCCCAGTGCCGAAGAAGAGGGCGAAGTCTTGGGGCGTAGACGTTTCGGACCTGCTGAAAGGCCAGTTTGTCGTTGACCGAGTACTTAATGACCACAATGTCGGCCTGCTCCACAACACTCCTCACGCTCGCCCAGTCACTATCCAAAAGGTCCTGCGATTAAAACGAAGGGTTTTAACCTGGGATGTTTCAGAAGGCATATCGCAGTAGCTCAGCATCTGCTCCACCAATCAGCTTATGGATATCAATGCCGTAGCTAAATTCCTCTTAGTCCTCCAATTAAGCGGAAACAACTGTCTTCACTGCAGAAACCCTAATCCTGCTTTTGAATCCCATCATCCCTCTCTCATTCACTCTGTTACTCACCCAACTAGGACAATCCCGCACCATCACTCTGACATCCCCGAACACTCTAGACTGGTACTCCATAAACGCAGGGTTCAAGGGATGCCTTGATGGCGTCACCGAATTTGGATCCAATTCTCGAGCTCCGTGGCCTAGGTAACTCCACAACAAGCCACCTTGGAACTGTCCCGGGCCGGCCGTCTCATCCCCAGGCCCGACGCCCCCAGGATACTCACTACCCAAGGCCACTATGTGGACGGACCTGAGGGACATAGAAAAGCCTTTAGTGGTTTACAATTACAATCCAACCAGTTGTCTTTATATAAGCAATCACAGCCCGCTGCATTCAACTGCTTTACTGTAAGTTACTTTTCCATATACAGTAAGAACTGTAACTGGTTCAACACTTCATAATGTGTAATTTTACTATAAATACTGTCAGATTTATGGATTTTGCAAGTAAAAACAATGAATTGCCTTCACAGTTCGATTTATTTTTGTTGTTGATTTGTATATTAATATTCTATCAGTTAATGAAATATACAGTTATCAGTGGAAAATATAAAGGCACCAGTAATTTACTGTAATTTTCTAGCAAAAATAAATAAATACATTTTATATATATATATATATATATATATATATATATATATATATACAAAGCAATAAAAGTATTAGTAGTAGTATTACACTGTTAGGTAATGATTTAAAAATGCAAATGAAAAAAAAGAATCTAATTTATTTTAAAAATGTAGGATACAGCTGGTAAGACAATACATTTTTATGGTAAAACATGGCATTTATTTATTTATTTATTTATTTTATGAGTAGAACGCCAATTTTCATATGCAGGGCCCAGGACAAAATACAAAGACATGTACAGTTAAGAGACCAAATGCATTATGCATGATGCCATATTCTGTTTATATGTATTTTAATATGATTGTTGTAGTTATGTGCTAATTATTAATGCACGCAGCCTATTTTGTATGCAAATGTATGTTATAGCCAGTGCAATATTTGCATGTATACATATTATTATAATTTTCGTATATATATATATTTTATAAGATTATTGTTCTTAATATTATTATTGCAACACGCAGCCTGTGTGTAAATGCCAATGTGTCAATGCCCAGTAACAATTAGTGCATTGATTTTTATGTCATGGTACTGTAGCATAACTGTCCATTTTGAGCTATAAGGGCTTCGGTCATGGCAAAGCAAAAATTAGATGCATACTTACATGATCAACAACCGTCCGCTGGATCAAGGCTCGGGGAGCACGTACTTCAGCGGCGGGCTTTTACATCAGTCTCTGGCTGTTTTCCGCAATGAAGGTCGGACACGGTACAATCCCTCAGCAGAATGAAAAGCGAACGGTTCATTCATTAAACACGCGCCTGAAAAGTGAAAGAGTGTCAGGTGCACAACGATCCGTCTAAAAACACTCACATCCAGGCAGAAAGGATCAAGGGGATCCTGCGCTATAGGAAGTTCATACTCCACCATAAACAGGGATCCGGCGCTTCCCGGGACGCATGGCACGATCTGAGCCCTGAAACCACACGTCACTTGTGCAAAACGTCAAAGCTCATGGGTCAATGAGATAAGAATATAAAGGAAAACAAAGAGAAGCGCGAGAGGGTGCATCCTGACTCAGCAAACGATAGCACGGACGTGGACACTTGCTGTCCACACCGCACACATGTGCTGCGCACACAGGCTGCTCGTGTTAGCGCTGTGCCTCTGCTGTCTTTGTCTGTTCAAACCAGTGGCACTTTCAGTCATTAATACAGGATATGAGAGAGTTTTGACTGCTATTCCTAACTAATTCAAATGCAGTGCTTCAGTGAGCCAAAGTCAAAAGAGCCCACCACCATGCCAGAGCTGAGACTTGGCAGGGGCCCCTGGGGGCACCCAGAGACCCTTGGGTGTGAGATAACAATATTTATGCTTTGCTTTCACAAGCACCACTAATTAGACATGCTGCATGCTGACACAACTGCATGGTGTGGAGGGATGTGTGTACTGACCCATACAACTAGACCTCTATATTATGGGCTTTCAGTGCACTGATCCTGTAATAAAAGGTTGCAGTGGTAATAATAGGCATGATACAATTATAATTATTGCATGATACAAACAAATAAACACTGATTAGATTCTTTATTTGTATATTACTTTAGCTGGAGGTTGCTGTTTTTTTTTCAGACTGTCTGCCAAGCTAATACTGTAGCCTATTATTTAATATAATATTATATATTATGTATTTAGTTTTTTGTCTCACCAAGGCTGCATTTATAAAAAAAAAAAAAAAAAAAAAAAAAAAAAAAAAAAAAAACAATAACAATGTGAAATATTATTACAATCAGTTTACTGTTTTCTATTTGAATATATTTTAAAATATATTGTATACATGGGATGCAAAGCTGAATTTTCAGCGGTCACTCATTAATAATATTAGTGTTAAAAACAGTTACTACCTAAGAATTGTGTACATAATAAAAATGTTTTAGCATTTATTTGAAATATATATGTTTCATATAAATATATAAATGTTTACTGTCTCTTTTAATAAATGTAATACATCCTTGCTGAATATAAGTATTAAAAAAAATACTGACCCAAACAAGATAAATGTCTATGTTTGTATATGTAATTACTAATAATAATTAAATTAAATTATATGTAAATGTTAAATTGCATCTCAAACAGCCTATTCATATATATATATATATATATATATATATATATACCAAGTAGATCTGATGGAGGCAATGTATTGACGCTGAAATGCTGTTTAAAAATAGCATTTTACCCAATAACCTTATATGCAAGGAATAAAAGCTGTTTTGTTTTTTGTTCTCTTTGTCTCCGATAATTGTTATTATTCTATCCACTCAAACCAATTCTATCACAACATGCCATTCATAAACAGGCCCTAACGCTATTTTTAGCCAAGTGTTTTGTATATTTTAATTTGCCTTGTTTGCCACAATATGACATCAAAAAGCCTCAGCACCCTTCAGATCCTCCTCTGAGATCACCAAAATAGCATAAACTCTCCTGAGCTGCAGCGAATCAAAGAACTCGTTCCACCTTATATATCCGTCAGTCATGCTGTCCTGATCTTCTGAAAGAATTCTCTTAGTTCTTCCATAACAAGCATTTTATCCACATAACAGGTCTAATAATCCCACACCCATCGACATCCAACACAAAGACTATTTTTCATCACTGTACTTAGGAAGGTTACTGAATACGGGTATAGTATAGTATACGAGGTGTTGTTATTTTGTAATTGCTAGTGGGAAATAGTTCAAATATAGTATTCTCAATTTCCAGAATTATTTGGAAGCTTGTCTCTGCCACAAGATTTTAAAATGTAAAACAAATTCAACTAAAAATAAATAAATAAATATTGCACTTTTTCATCTGAGGATTACTCCTGCCAGTCATTTTTGTTCTACAATCTAATAGAAAATATTACTGGTGGTGGTCAACAGGCTGAAGTAAGTTCTAAAACATGCACTTTTTGCAAGCACTGCTGAGAGGTATATATGCTATTTTAGGGCTGCTTGGTTGGCATACCATTCAGAATATTTGCTTTTAAAGAGCAGAATGGGTTACTGTAGGTCATCTGCTGTGCAGAATCTTATTTCTACTCCACTGCACAATCACATGCCCCTCGTGTGCCCTTCATTCTTGACCCTGAGATCACAACCACTCTAAAGGGAAGTGTGCCTCCTGATCTTCCACAAGATACACACTGTGAACAGAACAAAAGTCCATTCAGAGCCATTAAATGACAACAGTGTATAACTGTAGCACTGAGCTTTTTTTAAGTCCGTAACTGCAGTGTGGAAAGGGAAGGAATAAATAGAGATCTGGCTGGAGATCTAGTTTGTACACTGAGTCAAGATGCTTATCAAAGTCTTTTCTTGTCCTTCCATTGTACCAAGAGTAAGAGATAAACAAGGGTTGTGTTAAACAAGCATGCACTGTTTGTAAATTCATAATCAATAATTATGAACTGTTTAATACATTTTACTTACTCAGCACACTGCTGCATGGATAAATTAGTTACTGAATACTATGGCATTATCATCCATATATTGTGAGAAGTTAAGTAAGGGATAATATACATTCAGTGGTTTTTCACAACAACTGATCAGGGTCTTATTACATGACAGTATGTAAGGGTGCATTAAACTTATCAAAAAGGGCATTACATTTATTATGTAATCAAATACAATTATTTTAAAATATAATAATAGTTTTTTTACAGTATTTTTTTATCAAATAAATGCAGCCATGATGAACATGAGACTTCTTTAAAAATATATGTATATTTTAATTTCACCAACCCCAAATTTCTGAACTGAGAAAGACTGGAGTTGAGCACTGCTTTGTCTAATCTGGCAATTTTTAGATGTCAGCAAAAGACAATTAGACATTAACAAACTAAATTGTATTTTACAACCAATCCAACTATAACATAATTACACAACTGTGAAGGACTCCTCCGCACACAGAAGCCAAACAAATCAAATTATTTATAATCTAAAAAAATGAAATCTGATGTATCCCATGCCTGTCTAATTTCTGGCACTTTTCCATTTACTCTTTCTGCTACGCTTGATGTTGATGGTCACTGTCTCTCATCTATGAGATAATAATTGAATGCCAAGTTAAATGTTTGTGCAAGAATCAACTTGTTTATTAAAATGTATGATAAACTAAACTATATATATATATATATATATATATATATATATATATATATATATATATATATATATATATATATATATATATACACATTCAAGGATAAAACCATCTTCCAAATGCATAAAAAGTGGCATAAGGCTACTTTTTTGATTAAATATATAAAAAATACTAATTTAGTATACATATACTCATTTATTTAAAAACATCCAACAAAACAGAGCTGACAGAGGCATCAATGAATGGTGGCAATGTAGAGATCCTGGCACTGACACAAAAAAGGACTATGAAATTATTTTGATTCATGATGTCAAATCGCCGTTTTATGCATGCAAACCGACTCTGAAATCATCAATCTTAATATATGCAGTCCCCTCAGGATCCCTGGAGCTCTCGTCTCACGGTTGCTGCAAGACTAAACGTCTTCATCTGCATTCGCATCTTCATCCCCATCCTTGGATTCCTGTGCTTTTCTCAGTTCTGCCCTGCCCTTCTCAGTCTGATAATAGTCTGACTCAACCCACCCAGGGCAGTTGGACAATGTCACAAAGATGTCTTCGTCTACTTCCATCACTTTGTGCACTCTCTGCTTTATTCCTTTAGAAAACCACTGTGGAGTAGAGAGCTTTTCTGCAGGGTTGGCTGCCTTGTATAACCCCTCACCTTCAGCCAGAGTGATCTTATACTTGTGCTTTGGGCACACAATACAGAGCTTTTTGTTGATTTCCTGTGCATGACACATTAAATGGGATCAGAGTTCACATGAGAGGTAACAGTGTGTGTCAAGTGAACCTATCGATCACTGAATCTGCTCCAACAGAAATGGCTTTACCTCAATATCTCCGAGCTCCAAACTACTGCCGGCATCTGTAAGAAAAGAAAGTGTCATTAGAACCCATATGCACTAAGCTGACCCGAGCAAAAAGCCTTTTTGATTCTGGGCTCTTGCCTCTGGAACTGTACTTGGCACACTTCCTCAACAGCAATACTGTATTTCAGTGCTAAATCTTCTACTTTGTCTCCCTCTAGTGCAGAAAAATAAGCAAAGATGTTTTTCATGCTACTCACGGTAACACTGCAGGTCCATTGCATAGAAAGTTCTTTGGTGATATATAATAAGAATATCTCTTCCATCCAGAGTCACAATCATCCTCTTAGCCTGATCAAAATCTTCTTTCTTGCCGATAAAATACATACGAGAAGGCTTGTTTTTATCCATGGATGCGGTTTCAATTACGTCTTCTGTGAAAAGATAAAAAACATTTTAAATACCATTCACATATGAAGGTGCTGAAGTTACATAAACGCACTGTTCTTGGTTCTTGTTTATTATATATTTATTATATATGTTTATATTATAGAAACCATACATCCCATAGAATTACAAATATAATACTAAAATGTCCATTATAATTAGCTAGATAAAATAGCTATGACTGGCCTTCTCAAACACTGTCAAGTTATAAAATTAGTTTACTAAATGCAAAATGCTCAAGCATTTAACACACGAAACAAAATATATTTTCAATCTATAATTTCAATTTTTGAATTAACCTTTCAACTTTACATATCAACATAGACATTGCTGAGCAAATATCGTAAGCCGTTTTACCCTGTGCTGCTCCTGTTGGTTGTGTATCTTGGTGCTGTATGGTTGAAGTGTGTTCTAGTCTGTTATCTCAAGCCCACCGGCTGCTGCGTTCAGCCCCTATCAGTCCCTCAGCTCAGGACCCTCTCACTGCGTTTAACATCTTTGTTCAGTGTGTAAAACCGAATGATACACTACTAACTGGCAGATTACTAACTTACACTGCGATTTCTCCGATATCAAAATGAAGTTGTATAAAGTTGGATATAATTGTATTTTTCTCATCTATAAACCAGGATTGGGTGTAATATCACATAATAAAATAATAATAATAATAAAAAATATTTTTACATTCCAAGACCTCCAAATCAAATAATATTAGATAGCTGTTATAAAAACAAATAAAGTATCTAGTCTGCTTTATTTAAATTAGCACTGAGGGAGTCAATCAGGCAGCGACACTGTGTATTCTTGAACAACATCATTGCACTGCAACAGTTTAGCCGCTGTCAAAACATATACTAAGCACTGTTCCATGTGTCGTGCCAGATTATGTAGCATGTATTCTAAACAAAAAGGAGCAATCAGTCATTACTGGCTAGGCTTAAGTGAAATGATTTCATCATAAGCGGCTAATGAATGGTGCTAGTAGGTAACGTTACATGCATGTCACACATAAGCGAGTCCAGCATCCCACGGTTTGTATTTAAACGACATAAAACGCATTCGGGATACTTGTAGTTGACATTTCCTTGGGGGAAACCACCTTAAACCAGCTGGTTTCCAAGCTGCGTTTCTAAACTGTCTACTGTTGTTTTTTAAAGAAACTTGTTTTTCATCATTGTCATGCGATGTTCTAAACATGACAGTTAATTTGAATTTCAAATTCATTTAAAACCAACAAACAGACCTGCTTAGACTGGTTTGAGATAGTTTTCTCTTACAGTTCAAATAATAGAATAGTTTCAGGTAGGATAGTTTGCACATGGTAGCCTATATGATGGTGTATGAGCTGTTCAGCTGTCCATAGAAAGCATAGTAATAATAAAACATTCTCCAAATAAATATTATATATAATGTTTGTACAATATTATATAAACCATAGGCCTTCTTAAACATTGCAACCCATCTTTACTATCTTCACATGCACTGTAAGTCGCTTTGGATAAAAGCGTCTGCTAAATGCATACATTTAATTTAGTTTAATTTAATCTTTAAACACTAAGAAACAGTTTAAACTGTAAAAATAAAATACATTAAAATGTAGTAATATATGATTTTTCTATTCTAAAAATGTAATTACATATTTAAATGAATAATTATATTAGCTTAATAATAAAGACATCCTGTATTTAGAACTTCTCAAACATCTCAAATTATGTATCAGTTTAATAAAGACTCATTTAGCAGCATTTAATAATGTGAAATTTTGAAAGCACAGTGAAAAATGTTATATGCTAAAACTATAATAGATAGATTCATGTGCTGAACGAGAGCTTTACTTGTAAGCCTGCCTATTTAAAATCATATTATGTTATTTTCCCCATAATGCCTGTCTCTACTAACAGAAAATGAGTCAGTAAAGCATTTATGAACTAAATGTAAAAAATAAAATAAAAAATAACAGTAACAACCATTGCTGCAACTAATACTGGTAGTTAAGTCACATGACCTGTCATCAGCAAATCAGTTGAAGACATCTTCAATTTCTAAGTATTGTTACTGAAAGAATAACTCATTATCCTCACCCGATTAGGTCATGTTGACCTTGCAGAGTATGACTTCACCACCACATTGAGAGAGACAGGAGGAAGCAGGTTTAGGTAAAGATCACCTGCGTATGGTTGATGGATTCCTGCAGAGGTTGAGCTATCAGGTCCAGGGAAAGGACAAAGCACCCATCTACTGGTTGGCTGAGCTCCGTGATCCAAACACACAGGTCATTCTCTCAGACGAACACCAGGATTACCGCCGGGCCAAACTAGAGGAAGCCTGCAAGCTGGCAAAATACCAGGATTTACAGGACACAGCAGTATCTAGAAACAGTGCTTACAGTAACGTTTACACTTGGTTTTGAAATTTAGACACTGACAGAGTAACATACTTGCACTCATCTTTATAAAATCGTTTTAGGTTGTTGAATTAAAAGTGGACTTGATGAAATTTAAAAGCGGACTTGATGTGTTGTATGAAATTTGACTGTGGATATAGACATTTGACTTGCATCCTTTTTGCATCTCTTCTTGCTAAGATGAATTTAATTTGAATTCACAATAGGTTGCTTCCAAGTTGTTAAAAACTTTAAGACAATCTCACCACCTCTAAATCTCCACCCACAAGAAAAACAAAGCTGCCGTTCATTTCAAAGAATATGAGGTAAGCTCTAATGACGCCATCTGCGTCATACTGTAAATTACCACGGAAAATCATTTTTAAAAGCCTCACAATAAAAAAAAAAAAAAAAAAAAAAAAAAAAAACACACTGATAAAAATCCTTAAAATTGATAGACTACAGGGCTTGTAAGTGGATTATGATGTTATGCTGTGGTAATAAAACAGTGCTTCATTAACCGCTGTATATAACCTAAAACAATCCTTTGAGGTGGCAAGTATTGAGATGCTGTTTTTTTTTTCATTCTATAACACATTTTCCAATCTGTCACTTTTCCACAAACATTTTTTCGATGTTGAAATGTAGGGTCCATCAGAATTAATCTATACATTTTATGCAAGTTATTTCGCTATGAATCCTGCATCATGCAGATTGTCTTAATTTATTAACTATAATGAAACCAGTAAATGAAAAACACTGTTCAAGAATTAATGTTGTTTTAGTATTATTTAAATTCTATTTAAATTTTTTCATTTTAATTGTATTTAAAGTCATTTTTATTAGTTTATTTTAGAGTATTTTTAACTTTATTTTTTTTTCCCCGTTTTGGACTTCAGTTAGTAATTTTAGTACTTCAACTTAAACCTCAGTTCAAAATTGACAATGGTTTAATTGTTGAGGAGCATTAACTCCTGCACATACACACAATCAAAAATGAATTGTATCTCTTTAGAATTGAAATGGGTATCATTTGTTCCATTTTTCCATTCTTCCTTGTGTGAATATTTAGAATGATATTGCCTTTAACATCATTACAAAATAAAGGAAATGCATTGAACTTCATTTGTTGTGGTCTGACTCGGGAACATAAATCCTGTCAAAGAATTATTAATGAAACATTAAAAACACTCATCGTGACACACACAAATAATAGAAGCCTTCAAGACAAATCCACCGTTGTCACAACACTTTTTGAAATGAACTTGGTCGCTTTGCTGTGCACAGGGGTGTTATACACAGAGTCTCTTGCTGAATGTGTAAAATCCAGTCTGATTTAATTGATTCATGCCCCTGTTGAACCCTTTCGGCTCCTAGTCCAGAGGTTTAAGGGAGCGACTGAGTCAGGAACGATTGTTCTAGATAGTTCAGTGAATACAAGAGCACCGTTCCCTCACAATCCTCACATCCACACTCCCTTCCAGAGGGGTTTCGTAGGACCAGGAGTCAGCATCCGTGTCCTTGGCTGGTTTGTGGGAATAAAGGTGTACCTGAGACCCCATGTGCATAAACGTCTGCGCTTCCACCCCAAATCAAAGAGACCTTAGAGATTTGCGTGCCTCATCGGATGACGGACACATCATATAAAACACACAAGCATGCTTTTGAAAGCTACGGCCCACAGCAGCACCGTTGCCAACGAAAAAAACATAAGAGCAAAAGTGAAAGGGCTCACATCCATGAGTGAAATATCCTCAGCATTCACTGATCTCAAAACCCCTACTTAAAAAAAAAAAAAAACTCCAATATTGTCAAAATTGGTGAGAAAGGGAAATTGTTTGGTACAGCTGCTTGAACACTCATACGTGTTTTCTTAGCAAGAGTAAGTGTACATTTATAAGCAGAACAGTATTATTACCTTCAGCCAAAATGGGTATAAACGTGAGACATCATCATAGTGACTTCAACAGTCTCATCATAGTTTCTGGGTCAGCGAAAAAAAGGAAGGTGTGCTGGAAGTAGTATTAATGGTACTGTTGCGGAGCACTTGAAAGCACCTTCATGTGCCATATAATTTGACACTCTGATTTAATGGCTCAAAAAGCTCATTTGATTTGGGGGTAGGAGCTGCGGATAAGAGGATGTAGTTGTGAAGGTGACCCTGCTGATGTGGATGGCTGGTCAAAATTATGACACTTAAATTGAATGAGAAGGAACCATTCGTGCTCCATTTTCCCACCCTTGAATATTTATATTTCTTGAGGAAAAGTGGGAATTTAGGAACATACATTGAAATCAGTGGAGCTCTATACTGTAAAGACAGTTCTTGGAAAATCTGGGAAACCTTCATTTGTTGGTGATTTTACCAGGCATAACTAGCTCATGGGGGTGGGTTGAAGGTTTAGTTTGATTAAAAATGAAAGTTTTACCATTATTTACTCACCCTCATGATATTCCTAATCTGTACGGCTCTCTTTATTCCAACAGGCGAACTGCATTTGGTTACGCAACAAGCAAGAATCAATGCCCTGGAGCATAAATGAGAGCTTTAGTGATATAAGGAACATCTTAATTGTGGCCTTTTCCTCTTCTGAAGCCACTGTATATTGCAATTTGGACAATTCTTAATTTTCTGAAACTTTTTTCACTCCTCTGAATTTTGTTTAAAAAAAGTTAACATCTCTTAATTCTGAATTTTGAATTACATCTCAGCCATTTTTATTTTAATTCTTATATGTAGTTTCCGCCATGTAATATTATTTGTTAAATTAATTCATTCTTACAATTACAGTTTTATATCTCACAAATCAGACTTTTCTTCTAAGAACTGAGTTTATATAAAAGTTTTCAAATCTGTCGATTCTTTTTGGGGTTTTTTCTCTCATGTACTGTTGTTGCCTACTATATAGTAGAGGAACTAGGTGTATTTGGAACCTGGGATTGTTTGGTTATAACCTTTAAGGAAAAATTTTTCAAAACAGCTTAACAAATTTCTCTCGCAACATGAGGGGGAGTAAATCACAACAGAATTTAATTATGAAGGAACTAGCCCTCAAAAAATGTTTCAATAAAACAATTTATATTGAAATAAACATGTTAAAGGAGGCCTGACAAGCTTTGACTTTCCAAAAGCCCTGAGGTTGAGAAACAGGAGAAAGTGGGATGTGAAACGTTTACAAAAAATGACTGGTTTTATGAAGCCAAAGTGTACTTTACTTAGAAACGGGAGGGTGCAGAAAAGGACAGAGATCTTGGAACAGAGTGGAAAAAGAAAGCTTTAAGCACAGGAAAAGAGAATCTGAAACATGAGGCTGTCAGGGTAAAGAATAGTGAGAGGGCGAAGGTCAGTGTCACGGAAACGGTGAAAGGAGGTCAAGATTCCTCATTGCCGGAGTCATCTTCGTCACCAAAACAGTCCCCGGCCATTTCACTGCCAATCCCACTGGCCTCTGCCTCGTCTTCATCATCCTCCTCCTCCTCTATGTCATCGTCATATAGATCGTCATAGAGCAGATCAGAGCTACTGTCATGAGAAGGCACTTTGGTCTGGATGCAGTACTCAGCTAGCGTCGTTGGTACTTTAACTCCATCTCGCTCTGCATCTGCCTTCGTGGATATTACCTGCTTCCTGCGCAAAACGCAAAGACAGTGTCAGCAAACCAGTTAAGAATAGCTGCAAAAGTAACAACTGTCTCTAAATATATGCTACCTTTCAAAAATTTGGAGTCAGTAAGATTTTTTTAAACTAACTTTTTTTTAAGTAACTAATAATTTTTCAGCAAGGATGCATTAAATTTATAAACAGTGACAGTAAATACATTTATAATTTTACCAATAGGTTCTAATTTAAATAAATGCTGTTATTTGAACGGTCTGTTCATGAAAAGAGTCCTAAAGAAATGCATTTATCGTGGTTTCATCAAAATATATTAAGCAGCACAAAGGTTTTCAACAGAAATGTTTCTTATGCACCAAATCAGCATGATTTCTGAAGGAGCATGTAACACTGAAGACTGTAGTAACAGAGTAATTGTTTAAACATAATATTTCTCAATATTAATGTTAAATATTAATAATAATAAATACATTAATATTTCTTATAAAGAACACAATAGATTTATTTTTGTTTAATAAATGCAGCCTTGGTGAGCATAAGAGACTTTCATTTTGTTAGGAAAGAATGTCAATAAGGGAGAAGTTCACAATATTTACTTGGCCAAGAGAAAAAAAAAAGACACACTCAGAGCAGTGTGTCCTGAACTTCAGTTGGATGGTGCAATGAAAACATGCTGGGCCAAAATTTGGCCTTGATCAATGTTTAATCTAGATCTCAGCCAACTCAGATCTCAGTGGTATAGTTAAATTTGGACATTTCCTGAAGAATAAATAAGTTGTGCACAACGCTTGGAGGTGCTGGGCAATTGCTAGGGTGCTGCTGCTGTTATGAAGTTATTCTGAGTGGCTGTTGAAGCAAGTTAGCACGTAGCTGAAATATCTGCAAATTAATTAAGGCTCCACAGTTTTTTTTAACAGTTTCAAATGTAACAGCCGCATGTATAAATATATTTCACTTCTTTTCCCAGAGTACAAGCAAATTTTGGAGTGTTCAGCGTTGATGCTTACAAGCCCAAGTCAAAAGCACACACATGGCCATGTCTCCATGATATTCTAGAGCTCTAGATATAGCTTAGCTCCTTTACTTTAAAGTAAGTCTATTGAAATTTTTCACCTGTTTTATCAACCAAGTCAGTCATTTAAAGGATAAAGTGGGCGTACCTTATAATCTCTGCGTATTCCTTGTCCTTGCCTTTGCTGTCCCTCCACTTGCGAAACATGACCGAGGCGTCCACATTTGCAGGAGAAAAGGTGTTGGGTTCATTAAGCAGCGAGATCACGCTCAGCAGGATTGTTCTATAGACAAACACACACGTTACTCTGCTGTTCAGGATTTAGGATTTTGGGAAAAGACCTTAAAAAAAATCCTTGTGCTCAGCAATTCTGAATTTTTATTGAATCAAAAAATAGTAAAAACAGTACTATTGTAAAATATTAGAATTTAATATGTCACTTTTTGATTTTATATATTTAGTCTTCAGTGTAACATGATCCTTTGGAAATCATTCTAATATGCTGATTGGCTGCTCAAGAAACATTTCTTATTATTATCAATACTGAAAACAGTTATACTTTTTTGGGGGATTCTTTAATGAAGAGAAAGTTCAAAAGAACAGCATTTATTGGAGTGTAATTGTGGGTATTTTCACAATAATACCTGACATTCTGTGTGGGATTCCATCGCTCTGAGGGCAGCTCTCCACTCTGAGGGTCATCCACAGGAGGATGGAGAATCGAAATACACACGTCGCCATTCTAGGGTTGAGAGATGAACATTACATAACAATGGCAACATTAATACTATATGATTACTAATGTTTTACACTGTTGTAATCCAATTGTTGGAGCTAGTGGCACAGTAAACATGCAAACAATAGCATTTTCACCTCATAGATGTTTGGATGCCACATCTTGGTGAGGAATCGGAAGGTCGGAGGAGAATAGGGGTAGTCGATAGGAAATTTTATATGGGCCTAGAAAAAGAGGCAGAGTGAAACAAGGAGCATTATTAGCTTGCATATGAGCCATATTATAACTGGTAAATGAGCCATTATTAATCAGTCCATAATGGAAAGGACACATTAGATTGAAACCTCAAGAGTGGTTGTTTAATTAAAATTTCATTCACGTTCTTCACTCCTTTTGTGTTGCACATAATATAAAGAAAGCTAACCTGTTTGAAATGACATGAGGGTGAGTAAATAATGAGAGAAGTGTCATTTCTGAGTGAATTATTGCTTTAAACATGAGTGTAGTGCTGCTGAGACTGTATCTTCTCTTCAAGTGGGATTCCTGCAACTCACCTCTGCTGTTGACTGCTGATTGTGTGTCAGACTACATGAACTGGCTAGTGCTCAAGTCAGACTGCAGCGTGACTGTGACAGCGTGAATGAAAATATGAGTCTCAGCCACAGCATTTAGTGTTAGAAAGCTAAAACCGGATCTAATCTAACTTCCTCCATTAACGATCATTAGAAATAAACTGGAACAAATTATGCAATTCTTTGAAGCTAGAAAAACTGGAATTTTCACAGGAAACCTGACACACATAAACAATAAGAAAATACACATTGTTTTTGCCAAAACAATTTACAAATGCTATTCACCAAAGATGCAATATCTTGCTGAGGCCTGACAGATGCACATTTTAAATACTTTGGTATTTTAAGTATGGGTGGAACCCAAGCCTGTGTTTAGAAAGATACCATAATCTTTGTTAAAACATGCTGCATTAGACACAGTATATCACTTAGAGTCCTAGACTATGCAGTTGGGCTATGGCTGTTCAGTTATAGAATGATGGAAGACAGAAAGTGAATATTGAAAATGTTTGGGGGGTGATTTTATGTTTTATGAGGCACTTGCCATTCATTAAAAGATTTAAAAGTGAAGCGTGTAATTTCTAAGGCAACAGTTTTATGTTCAAAATGCCTTAATGGTGTTTTTTTTCTTACAAACAAGCAGCTTGTGGATTATTGTGATGTTTTTTATCAGATGTTTTAACACTTAATTCTGATGGCACCCATTCACTGCACAGGATCCATTGGTGAGTAAGTGATGATACTTGAAAGTTGCTACCCTAAATTCATAAATAAAACTTCACCAAAGACTGTGACCTGTGGCATATTATGATAAAATAAATATCAGAATATTTACAATTAAATTTGAGGACAGCATCCCTGTGAAAGTACTGGCTACTGCAGTTGATAATATGCCAATGAGAATAAGTAGTGAACACAGAAAATACAGTTGAAACATACTGTCTTCTCTTTGTAGCTCTCATATCGAGATGTCATTAATATCTATCAGGGCTAAAGATCTAGAGTATAAGGAACGCACCACCAGGCAAAGAACCTGAGTGCAAAACATGGGAGAACAAGTATGTGAGGGACACTACAGAATTAAATATTATGCAGACCTGGAACTGCTTTATCTGACTCGCTCCCATTTCTAGTTCATTGGTAAGCATTAAGAACATAATTTAAATCCACACAGGTATTTACCTTGAAGTAGCCCCCTTCATTAAAGTGTGTTTGGAGGGCCAAAGATGGCCACTTCCCAGTTGTAAAGGTCAGACTCTTCCACTAGTGTGATGCGGAAACCTTCCACTGGCTCCTCCTGCAGGGATTTCAGCTCCAGCATCAGAGCCTTCTGAGAGCTCGGCATCTGCTGGTGTGCCATGACAGTCCTGATCCTTCAGCCTTACTGGGAATTCAAGAAAAATGGGCTTAGTTTTTTCACAGAATAATATATTAGTTTTTTTTTTTTTTGGCAACAATAATAATTATTTATGCATTTTGTACTAAATATCTTGCTGCTCATATCTTGCTACTCATTATTAATGCATATGAATATTATAATGCAATATTACCATTAAAAAGCTATATATATATATATATATATATATATATATATATATATATATATATATAAGCACATATTTAGTAGATTAGTTATGTTACTTGGTTGTAAAGAGGTAAATTGCAAATGGAAAAGAAATTGAACAAAGTCTGTGCAAAGGTGTGTTTAGCTTCGTATGACAAAGCTATGCAACAACATTTTGATAAATAAAAACATTTTTATACACTGTTTGTTACCTGTGCTGCTCTCCAGGAGAAGTGATGTTAGGGTGCCTTAAACTTCCAGCTTCATGTAAATATTAATACGTTCTAATATTTATTATTTCCGTGGGGCCCAGAAGGGACTGTTAACCTTATTCTTCCCTTGCTATTTCTCGAATCCTGTTGCTTTTCCTGTTAGACGTGAAGTTATCCGATCTTCAAGCAGATATTAAGACAAATAAATCTATTCATCACTCTTCTAATCAGTGACAAAACATGTTAATAATAAATTAATAAGCCGTTTGTTTTGTATCTGCTGTTTTGTATTGTCCTCGTGTACTGCTATAACATCTACAAAAGCTCTACAATAAGCAAATACATCTCTAATTTGGCTTTATATGATGCAGAATGTGTTTGTCAAACCCTGCGGCTCGCTGTCATCACGTCGTCTCCTTGCGCGTCCTCGGCCGCACAGCTGATCAGCTGCTTGTTTACATTTGTTCTGTCGCGAGGCTATAACGCACCTCCAAAACCCCCGTTTGCGCAAAGAATTACACTGCCAGCTCTGCTTTATCCGTCCAGACTGAGGCGACAAATAATTACCGTAAGGGTATGGGTGTTGTGGAAATGGTATGTGGAGATTAAGTGGAGAAGAGATATCTGAACAAAATCGACAGGTGATATTTTTTCGTTCCTCAATCGTTTCTATTGATGCTTCCGGTTATCATAGTGCGTGCCTGTACACGTCTGTACGCTAGTGCGTCATGACGCAGGACACTCAACTCTAAGTACAACAATGTATTAAGTTAGTACCCTTTACATAAATAGAAATATTATATTACAAATATCTAAATGTGGGATATGTATATATCTTTATTTAACCTGTCTTATTCTTACTCGTGTTTTTTTTTTTTGCTCTTGGTTGATATATATATAAATATAAACCAAGAGCAAAAAAAAAAAAAAAAAAAAACGAGTAAGAATAAACAGGTTAAATAAAGAGAAGTAAACATGAATTAAAATACATTATAATAATAAATGAATAAAACGATTAAAATGGAAGTAAGCATAAATAAACAGGAAAAGCCTGTTATTCATTTCTCTCTTGTTTTTTTCTGATTACTTCTTTTGTCCTTATTTGTTATTAGATAGATAGATAGATAGATAGATAGATAGATAGATAGATAGATAGATTTTCAATTTAATCTCATAAACTTAATGGTCATTACAGTTCAATAATAATTCAACAAACTAAAATACCGGTGCATCAAAACATCCCTAAATGCATCTCAAACGCGTGCTGAACCCATGTGCAAAGGCCGACACAGAGGACGTCTTCCTCTATCTCTTCGCTGATTGGTCAAACCTGTTGTCATTCAGTGGCAACGCATGTCGTCACACAG